>NC_063192.1:17059013-17359013 GCF_017589495.1 Alosa alosa | reverse complement strand
GCAGTTCCTACCGTTTGCGTCAGCACCGGTGCCATATTAAAACCGTGTTTCGGTGCCCAACCCTAATGGACAGTTAGCTTGTTTACAGTTGATTCCATTGTTGCGAAGCCTGCAACCAAAGATTCTAGAGCGCTGCAACCGTCGTCCTACTATGGTTGTTATAGTTCCCATTCATAAGCATTGATATGGAACGGTGTCTTGTTATTCAGAATTAATAGCCACCCCACCAGTCAATCAGAGAAGAGTATTTCTTCTCTCCGGGTGATAAATCTGAATAACTGCTGCAACATTCTAATTCCATCAACTATTATATTAGAATGTACACAACTTTGGAATATGAAAGGAGCCCAACATACAGAAAAACTACCATACAGAACACTCCTGTCCTTTCTAATAAGTTTTTTTTCATTTGTGGAGAGAAATGGCACTATGCACAGTCACAACAAAGGGTTTTACAGGTTTATGACCAGCCATGCACATATATCAATTTGTGACACTGTCAGATATTTAAAATATCAGTAAGGCTTAAACCAATAGTTGAAGTTCAGGACTAAAACCAATGGGCCAACAACATGAAAGTCATGCAAAAACCTTCTATATAAAGAATGAAAGAGGACAATCCAGGATTATTAACAGCATCCCATATACAAGTGGAGAAAAACATTCTTATTAAAACACCAACTTCTGCCCAATAGTTGGGGTGGGACCAAATATTGACACCGCATCGTATTACTTTTTGTTTTGTTTACCTAAAATATGAAATTCTACAGACTCATCTGTCAATTTGACTTCCCATAATCACTACATAATGTAATAAACACATAATTCCAGCTCTTTGCCTTTTTCTTCCTCCTCATTTACGTTGATAATGTGACGTCCATATGTTAAGTATTGCATAAATCACTGTATCATGATCTTATTGTTATTGTGGGCAAAGCATTGTTTCGCTTTGTGAGTTACTCTGTGATTCTCACCCTTAACCAATAGTGATATGCACTGGAGTAACAGGATTACCATTTAATCATGGAGTATCATGATTAAATGTAAGTGAGTACTATCAAGCAGATAATTGCATAACCTATTTTACTCACCAACCCACCTAATCCCTGCCCTCTGGGTTGTTTTATATTTTACCTTTAAAATTACAAACCATATTATCACATTTATTTCATTAGCCTACACATTTTCTTTTTCATCAGTTTGAAAGAGTGACGTTTTATATCCTTGATAATGACCAGTGCGGGACACTGCGTGAGTGGTTTTTTATAAATAGCAAGACATACCACTGTCAACAGCACCTGTACAGAAAATGTTCAGTGTACAAACAGGCTAAAATTGCTGAGTGTAAACAGCCACAAGAACTAAATAAAGGTAGTTAGATTGAGTCTTATTGTTGAATTGGGTCACTAGATCCGTCACACATTCATGGTATAAATTTCCCAGCTAGAAATGCCTCTACAGAAAATGTGCGACAGACTACAAATGTGGAATTCAGAGCGCTTGCTGTTGCATGTTGCTACACGAAGACTACACTTAGGACAATGCTGCTGACAAATACATTCATTTCCATGAACATCTGTGGTTGATTTGACCATAGGAACAGTTCACATAGCACTCAGCCCAGTGTGTCCTCACTTTAGTTAGTTAAGTTAAGTGGTGGAGCACAAGCATGTTGGCAATCTGGTCAAGACCTCAAAAAATGTAAAAGGCATACAGCAGAGACACATCAATAATTTGCTTGATAAGTTTTGACAAATCAAGCATCCTGGTTTCAGCAGAACTTGTGTGCATCATGTAATATGTTATGAAGGGGAGAAATAGACAGAAATAAAAACCAAAACAGAGTTATCTGTAGAGCCAGTGACATTTCCTGTCGGGGAGAAAAAAACTACGGAAATCATGAAGCAATAGGTTTACACAATTCAGTCAATTTAATCCAAGCTACCAAGGGCTGAATATGGGAATGGGATGAACATTGTACCAGGAAGAGTTCAGCTGATTCAAATATTCCAGTGAGGTGGAAGCAGTTGTCTAAAAGGCCAGACACACTGTTATCAGTGGTGGATTAACATGCACAAAGGTTGGAGAATCACCAGCCAGCCCGAGATGTGCAACTTCAATGACAGACATCTTGAAGAGAGAGGGAATACATCAGCCAACACCATAACACTGTTGCTACTGACTTCAAGTGGCTCCCTGGACTTCACATACTTTACCACGACTTTCGTAAATGTTCTTCCTGAAACAGACGAGGCAATGCTGTCCAGGCCGACAAAGATGAGCCAGACCTCCAATGAGGAGGGGCCTTTGGCCAGTGGCCTAAAGCCCGAGCTGCTCTCGGCCAGTGTTTGAGGAGCCAGTTATTTGGGAGTCGCATTCATGGTGAAGCAGGGCATGTTTCATTAAGCCTGTTGAAAAGATTTCCTGCCGCCAAAGCACAGTGGTTTTATGCATCCAGAGCAAAAGCCAAACTCCATGGCTTTGCCCAACAAATTCTGTTCCAACGCCAACAAATGGAGGGAACAGTGTCTGGAAAATAGTTTGTATGTACACTTCTCTCCATTTCCCTCCAGTGTCATGCAGAGGTTGTTACACTCAGCCACAGAAAAATGTAATTCGCTGTAGGTGCCATAAATTAGCAAAAGGCAGAAATGGGTGCCTTTCAGTGGCACTGAAAACATAGCATTCTCTCTGACAGAGAGAATTAGATACAGATAAGTATGGCAACACTAACATCGATCACCAGGAAGAACATCAGGCACAAGCAGAATATGAACACAAAACATGAAATATAGCGATTGCCCTTTTCCTCGAAGTGGTTTTAACTACCTGGAAAGTAGGCTATTCTCCCAAATGTTTTGACTTAGTATGCCCACATTCCAGAACAACAATGGTTGGCTATAATAACAAAGTCATGAGTCCTTTTAACCACAATCTATTTGCCATTATTCACAGAAACAGACTGAATTGTGCAACCAAGACGGCAACTGGTTACATGAAATGCGCAACTAACCAAGAAAACATACACTTACAACAAAGAGTAGCCTACTGAAGTCTATACTCTTTGCTTAAAAGTATGCATATCCACAAGGACAAGGCTAAATGGACCGCATTACAGTGGATATCATAGCCAAGTGTAGCCTACTACATAAGATATGAGTCAGCTGTCGTCCCCGTCAAACATGGCCATTACAGACAGCCGAGAATTATTTTTGCTGGAAACACTTAATCCATTCACTTTTAGCAATGTCTGTGTCGATACTCACCGAGAAGAAGCAGTTTAACTTCTCTGGATGCCTTCTTCTCATCCTCCCGGAGATTGCGGTCAATCATTTTACTCCTCTCCATAGCCGCTTTATCTTCGGCGCTTAGTGTGCAACCCATTTTCAAAACCAGTCTACAAAACTATTTGTTGGAACCGGGCAATTGAGTAAATGCTTTGGCTAAACACACGCTTAGTTCTAACGCTTGTTGTCAAAACTTCAACAACTTACACAGCGCAACAAAGAAAACCAGGACTTAACAAAAAAGGCGTTGGCACCTAACGCAATTCTCTAACGTGGGAGAATGGACAATGTATAAGCCATCCGCAAACGCACTTAGAGCAAACACAAAATAAGCAACAACAGAAAATATATAACAGCAGGCTGTTAACGAGCTATTGTCATTCAAACTAACGTTAGTTGTATGAGTTTGGTCGCAAACCTCCGAGCTACATATAACACTTGGCTAGCAGTTTGACTTGTATGAATACTTGCCTAAAAAGTAACGTTAGCTATCCTAGCTGCTAAGTTACATGAGTTTCATTAGCACTGTTAGCTAGTAATCTTTAACACTTGAAGTACGTTAAGACGAAGTAATTAACAGAACACCAGAGTGTAAAAGAAAACACAAGAAACCCCAAACGTCCATACGTAATTCATGTACATCTGCTTCAAATAGTTCAAAAAGTTTTGTGTTATCCTCGGGCTAACTTACAGCTCCTCGTATACCCCCGCTCTTTCAGACTACTGCTGCTAGTGTAAAAGAAAAATGCAGAACTGCAAAAAAGAGGAAAAACGGAGTGGATACTGGGAAATGTAGTTCAATGGAATGTGGGCTATGTTCAACACAGCCTAATGTTAAAAAGTACGTTTTTTCTTTTCTTGTCAAGACAATTTACCGGTTATGGTGATAATAATTATAACAACAACAACAACAAAAAAAACACTGGGAAGAGCTGTAATAAAACAGGGACACCGAATGACTGTGGGCCTACATGTCTCCTAGCCTAGAAATCTAGACGCGCACCTAGCGGCAGCAAAGTACATTTGCTGCCAGGGCTACATGTCTCCCACTTCCAGTTTCCCAAAAGATTTAGGCCAGTGGTCCCCAAACTTTTTCTTCGGAGGGCCAGCTCACTATGCCTGGCTCCAAGAGAGGGCCAGAGACTATATAGAGTAGTTCTAGTAACCATAAATAGCTTAGTGCTGTGAACAACAGCAGTCTACCTTAGTTGAATATTTTATTACATTTAATCATAGGCTATTGCAATTTAATACCATTGTTAGCTGTGTTTATATTGTCATCATGCCATATCAGTGTAAAATTAAATAATACTAATAAAAAAACGTTTGCATTCCCAAAAGTATTAGCAGGGAGTCCAAAAAGTATATTTTATTAAAAAATGTGTGAACTCTAAATTCTGTGTCTTTGCTTTGCATACACAGCTCAAGTTGTGAATATCCTACAAATAATTTAAAGTTCTCAAACTATGAGAATTTTATGAAGTGCTGAAGTGGTCTGAAATGACCACCAATCTAACTTTCAGTCACCTGATGAGAACTTTGTGAACTCTTTGTATGAACATTTGAACGAGTGGATAAAAAATAGAAATAATTATCCCAGAAAGTCCCAGAAATATGACTTGAATAGAAGTTAGTTAGTTATTAACAATTAATTGATAATTTTTTTAAATACTTTGAACACTGATGCAGTCAGCATAGGTCTCTTACATTGTTTGCAGGTAGGCTTACATTTCATTCCGTTTTCGATGGCAAACGTAAAACAGCGCCAAAACAACCACCGGTGGACAAATCGAGTATTACATGTGTACTGTTAAGACTCGCCATAGAGAATGAATGGGGGAAATTGCGGAGGTTTTAGTTTGACGATGTTGTACTCCCGTGCGGGCGAATGATATATACTACGGACATGTTTTGGGGGGCCACCCAAAATGAGGTGGCGGGGCGCGGGCCGTAGTTTGGGGACCACTGATGGAGGCCCTAGAGTGCGCTCGCGCGTGTCTTAAATGAGGTATGTCAAATGTTTTAACAAACTATTACCACTGAGATAACATGCCATTTTATTAGCGTGAATTAGGACATATTCGTAGGCTAATCTAAATTGAAATGTTATCTTTCAAGACTCAAATGTGGAATGATAGGTAGCAGGTAGATCTGCCTACAACGTTCTCAGCGCAGTTTTCTCTGATTGTTGATTCGCTGACTATTTTAATCAGGCCCGCGACACCTTCACACCGAGGTGAAGTTAGTATGATATTTGATATTCGGATATTCGACAGATATTCATTTTTTTTAATGCGGCCGGTTTCACCCCGTGTTTGCAGACAATGTACAAACAGATGACCTGTCTACTTGCTCCCAGCCGACCTACTTAGGGACCGTTGGAATAATAGGATAATTATTCTATATTGGTTTGGAGTCCCTAGGTCACACGGCTTATTGAAAAAAGGAGACCATTCATGATGGCAAATAATGTATTTTCTTTAAAGTCATTAGGTCACATGGTTTGGGAGGTATTGAAAAAAAAGACCATTCCTTATGGGAAATAATGTATTTTCTTTAAAACATTCAGATAAAATATAGTGTGCATACAGTGGCAATAAGAAGAGGTGTGTCTGATGAGTCCCATATAAGATAACTATTCTGCATTGGTTTGGAGTCACTAGGTCACATGGCTTGGGAGGTATTGAAAAAAAGGAGACTGTTTCTTATATGAAATAATGTATTTTCTTTAAAAAAATAATATAAAATACAGTTTGCATACAGTCGCTATAAAAATAGGTGTGTCTGATGAGTCCCATATAGGATAACTATTCTGCATTGGTTTGGAGTCACTAGGTCACATGACTTGGGAGGTATTGAAAAAAGGAGACCATTCCTTATGGGAAATAATGTATTTTCTTTAAAATATTCATATAAAATACAGTGTGCATACAGTGACTATAAGAAGAGGTGTGTCTGACGAGTCCCATATAGGATAACTATTCTGCATTGGTTTGGAGTCACTAGGTCACATGACTTGGGAGGTATTGAAAAAAAGGAGACCATTCCTTATGGGAAATAATGTATTTTCATTAAAATATTCAGATAAAATATAGTGTGCATACAGTCACCATAAAAAGAGGTGTGTCTGATGAGTCCTATATAGGATACCTATTCTTAATTGGTTTGGAGTAACTAAGACATATGGCTTGGGAGGTATTGAAAAAAGGAATCTGTTTCTTATATGAAATAATGTATTTTCTTTAAAAAAATCATATAAAATACAGCGTGCATACAGTCACCATAAAAAGAGGTGTGTCTGATGAGTCACATATAGGATAACTATTCTGCATTGGTTTGGAGTCACTAGGACATATGGCTTGGGAGGTATTGAAAAAAGGAATCTGTTTCTTATATGAAATAATGTATTTTCTTTAAAAAAATCATATAAAATACAGCATGCATACAGTCGCTATAAAAAGAGGTGTGTCTGACGAGTCCCATATAGGATAACTATTTTGCATTGGTTTGGAGTCACTAGGTCACATAACTTGGGAGGTATTGAAAAAAAGGAGACCATTCCTTATGGGAAATAATGTATTTTCTTTAAAATATTCATATAAAATACAGTGTGCATACAGTGACTATGAAAAGAGGTGTGTCTGATGAGTCCCATATAGGATAACTATTCTGCATTGGTTTGGAGTCACTAGGTCACATGATGTCACAGCTATTGACAAAAAAGCTGAGCTAAGGTATATCAGAAGGTACTTTATACACGGTCCCTAAGTAGGTTGGCTGGGAGCAAGTAGACAGGTCATCTGTTTGTACATTGTCTGCAAACACTGTGTGAAACCGGCTGCATTAAAAACAATTTTTAATATCTGTCAAATATCCGAATAACAAATATCAAACTAACTTCACCTCGGTCACCTTCACGAACACGCTGCTATTTATGCGGACGGGCAAAGTGGTCGCCCATTCTTCTCTGTTGAACTAGCCTACTCACGGAGTAGCCTAGTCATCACACATATCATATGAAAGAGCGTTTTCTCATCTTTTAAATATTGCTGTGATAAACGGTTCGTGGGGGAAAAAACGTTCAAGAAATAATCATATTACTCTTCATAGCTCTGCGCTCATCTAAATTTCTGGGTGGAATGTCTCACGAGCTCTTTGCTCAATACATGACAACCCATATTATCAGAATAAACAGCAGACCTTAACAAACGCAAAGTTGTAATGCATTCCTCTGTAAGTAGTTCCAGAGTAATCTGGTTTTGAAGTTGTAGCACATGGTCTTCAACTTTGGGCTTAAGTTTCTTAAAACTGAAAGTTGTGCTTAAATCCAAATCGTACGGAGCCCCTAAGGGGACATGAGCAAAAAAAATCTAAAGTTTAGTTTCATGTGCTCACGTGAAACTTTCATGTGCTCACCTGAAACTTTCATGTGCGCACATGAAAGTTTCGTGTGTGCACGCAAAACCTTTTCACATGAAACTTTCACGTGAGCACATGAAACTTTCATGTGCGCACATGAAAGTTTCACGTGCGCACATGAAAGTTTCACGTGAGCACATGAAAGTTTAAAAACTTTAGAAAAACTTTAAAAACTTTAGATTTTTTTTTTGCTCAAGTCCCCTTAGGGGGTCCGTAAAATCGCCTATATATCTGTAAATATTAAAATATGAGGATATACAGCTCATGAATACGAGTCAATGTAGCCATAATGATTTATTTTCACAAAATGCTAAGCATGCGTGTATTTATTTTTCAAAATTTTCTTTCAGGTAGCATGCCCCCAGACCCTCTAGCATTGCTAAGCTAACTTTCTGAAGTGGGCAGGGGGGGCCTTTTCATGTCTGTAGGCTACCCAGGGGCCCAGTGCCTCATAATCCATCCATGCTGTTGGGTAAAAGTGGTCTTGTTTTCAAGTGCAATCAATAAATGAATTTAATTTTACATAAATCAGTAGCCTGACGTTGTCATACTCAAATTCTAGTCAGAATATGAGTCTGATATTGCTCGGATGTAATTATGGGGCGTGTACCAACCGATACAGGGGTGTGCCTCTGCACTCACTTATGTAGACATATCAGAGCAACGAAATAGCTTACCGTGCAGGAAGAACACACAAACCATCCTTCTTCTCCACATACCTTAACATTGTTTTCTGGTCTTTTGTAAAAGTTATTGTGCCATCAATATCTTCTACAACACCCGTTAGCGAAATATAAGAGATACGTAGCAGGGTAGGCTATTAGGAAAAACTGATATTTCCCCTCCTATTTTTCCTATTTTAAAAAATAATTGCTACAAACATCGTATATATATGACACTAAACTGTTGTGTCCACATTATGATTGTTTCAGAATACAATTCCCCCGACATGGCAAACTCTTCCTGCTGGACATGTGAGCAAGCCAGAGACTAAGATTGAAGAATTTCAGAACTTGAAATGGGGAAGTTGACAGCAAAACATATAGGCCTATATATACAATGGACTTCACTTGCACTTAAAGGCACAATCTGCGATTCCGCCAAAAGTTTGTTGACGTTAAAGCTCAACAGCCAATCATAGTTGGCCTATATCTCTCTTCCTGAACCCACCAACTGGATGCATAAACTTCCTTTCTGAACCTGAACAGAAGTATATATATATATAATATATAAGTATATATATACTCTTTTGATCCTGTGAGGGAAATTTGGTCTCTGCATTTATCCCAATCCATGAATTAGTGAAACACACTCAGCACACAGTGAACACACAGTGAGGTGAAGCACTAATCCCGGCGCAGTGAGCTGCCTGCAACAACAGCAGCGCTCGGGGAGCAGTGAGGGGTTAGGTGCCTTGCTCAAGGGCACTTCAGCCGTGCCTACTGGTCGGGGTTCGAACCGGCAACCTCCGGTATAAGTCCAAAGCGCTAACCAGTAGGCCACGGCTGCCCAGAAGCAACATGTTGGTTGGAATTGGCTTCTGCGGTCCCACCAGAATCTTGCAAAGGTTGGCGAGCTGACTAGTATGCCTATCTGTAGCTCAGCCACGTCTGTCTATCAGAACCAAAGCTGCTGATAAACCACTTTCCTGACAATCTCTTGTTTTCCTCAGTCAGTTGTTAAACATGTAGGTTAGCTTCAACACAGTTCAAATATCCAATAAGTGATCCCTTTATTACATAGAGAATAATAGACATGTTCAAAGCACCCATTAAAAGACATCTGTAATTTGAATTTATGATGATACAAAAATGAATGCAAACATAACTTTGATTATCTACATGAGGCTTTAGACCAAGCCTAGCCTACTTATCAAGAAGCTTATACAAAAATAACTTTCCAGTAGTCAAATATGGCCTCTTGCTACATTTGCCAGTTTTAACATGCTAACATTGCCAAATGTAATCCAAGCTTGTATATCTTTCTAAATATATGCTCAAAGCCTTACTCTCACATTAATACATCTATTTTTTTTTTACATTATTATGTGGTATGGCATTAATCCGGTAAAATATAACATACCTGAGTATGATTCGGTTCTCTATTCTTCCATATGCATAGGCTACATCTTGCATAGCCATTATCCTGCACCAGTTACTTAACAGTGAAAATAGGGAGCAGTAGGTGCAGAAAAAGGGAAACTAAAATTAGTAGTTTTTAGTAAACAAAATCTATTTTAAAAAATGAACTTGCTCAATGAAAATACATTTGTGAAAGAAGCCTACCACAGATTTTAGTAAATGAATAGATGATCATAAGATACTGAGCAAGTTGGAGTGCCATCGTAGGGGTTCGGTCCATGCTTCTCTTATCTTCTCCCTCCGCCTGTGAATGTCAGTGAGGATAAGTTGCCATGGAAACACCACCTTCAATACTTCTGAATGAAACAGAGCAATTTGGAATAAGCTCACCCCGTGTATGCCACAATACACTGGTGTTCTCGTAAAAGGAAATGCAAAGGGACTCAGGGTAACATGTGTATATGTTAAAATCTCAGTGTAGATAATAAAGGTAAAGGAAATACTCATGGTGCTGTGAGGAATAGATAAACCCTCACATGACCGATGGGTTATATATAAGCATGTCTTAAATCATTTTATGATATATCATGACATGAATGTAGAATGAATGTCCACCACAAAAAAGATACTTAGTAAGACTTAAAGACCTTAAAACCCATAGCTGAAAGGTCATGCTGTTTGAACCTTGAACCACACCACCAGGGGCCTCTCTCATACACTCCCATGCTCTCATGGCCAGGACATCAAAGCATATGTTTGTCAGTGTGTGTGTTAATGATATGTGTATGTGTGTGTTTGTGTATGTGTGTATGTGTAAGAGTGTGTGTGTGTGTTGGGGTGGGGTGGTATGCATCTTTATGTCCTATGGTGCCTCATAAAGGCTTTCCCATTTTAAAATTAAAAAAGAGAAAAAAAAAAAAACAACAGCACTATTTTGTGTGTTGTGTGTGTTTTAGAATGTAAATGTTAATTTCACATTTTAAAATGTTATTTTAACATTTCATATAAAAGTCTGTGCCATAGTTCCTGGTGGATTGCCTTAGGTGGGTGAGGGAATATTGTATATTTCATTTTGATGTAAAAAGAAATTTTAAAATGTCAAGCTGACAGAAATAGACATCAAAGAGCACCTGCTGTAAAGGTCATTGGCTAAAATATTTAGCTGGTCTTAAAATAGTAGTGATTCATAATATTTAGAGTTTGTATAGACCTTTTTGAACAGATGATGAACTGAAAACAAAGTGCTTATTGATTTTGTTGTTGGTATTATTTTGAGACAATATGTGTGATGATTCTCTGACTGCCAGACAAAAAGCAGAGAAGCAGACATCTCCAACTCCGTCATATAATTAGACTGTCACTGCTGTCTCCCTTAACCCTTAAAGGTGTAGGTTTTTGAACGTTCTAAGTTCCGCAACAATTGAAGGTTCTAAAATTCTATGTTGAATTCAATGAACCCAGATATTCTTTAGAATGTTCATTTCTCAACATTCCTGTCACACCGGTGTGACGGTACTCCTTTAAGGGTTAAATGTCACATCCCTTTTATCTTCTTTCTCTCCCAGCATTTTACTTTTGTGTCCTTTTAGACCTTCATACTAAACCTAAATGTCTAAATACACATGCCGTACGCACACGTGCACACGCATGCACACACGCACGCACGCACACACACACACACACACACACACACACACACACACACACACACACACAGACACACACACACACACACACACACACACACACACACACACACACACAACGAGGATCATTAGGATCAGTGTAGTAGTATTGTGTTGACTTGAATGGACATGAAATGAAACAGAAAGAAATATTGTAAATACCCAGGCTGGTTTAGCCAATGATTGGATGGAATGGCATCAAGGTGTGCAAGATGAACATTAGACAGACACACATGCAATTCTTGATGAATTTTAATTAGAATCAACAAAAATAATAAAGACTTGGCAAATGAGAGCAACAATACCAACCAGGACTTTTTCCTGCAAAACACAATATATACAAAGCTAAACAAAAAGAAAATAAATAATTAATTATACATGAACACCAGATGGATGCGGGGCTTTTAGGCACTATCCCCACAAAGATAACTATTCTCAAAGAATGCTGTATCTCACAAAAGACTAACATAAATACTGGTTAGTAAACCTGATGGTCATCTGTTTCTCCACTGTCTCGATCTACATTGACTTGCATGTTCAGCAACCAAGACAAAATGGCTGTAGAGCTTCATATGGCAGTGATCATATTAGGTGCAGAGATGTGATATTGATTTGAAGTTGATCCCACAACAACCCTCACAATGTGAAGGGTGTTTGGACTGATTTATGAGATAAGGGATTTTATGGAGTGATTTTATGAGCCAAACAAATCATGTTTGAGTTTGAAATTTCTGGATAATGATCAACTCTGACTTTCTCATGATGTGTTGTAGGCTATCTTTTACCACCCTGTTGTCTTAATAAAGTAAGTCATCTGTCATAGAAACAACAGAACATTCACACAATATGAGGGCGGTTCTCCATAGTGGATTGCCACTCCATTGCCTAAGCAGTGCAGAGGGTTGCACTTGAATGAGATAATTATGTTTGTTCTGTTTATATGTAATTCAATTTATACAAATTTCCATGTAGCTTCATCAACCCTTTCTATGACGCAAAAGAACCTTTGTGATCTGAATGAAGAATCCAGCTGAAAACACCAGCCTGTACTGAAGTCATTAAACAAGAAAATTAGGAGCGTTATGTCGTGAGCCCTTTTTTGCCCAGTTCCGTAACATACTTTTAACACCAAACCTAAGATGTCCCAAAATACCTTGCTTGACATCATGTGATTTAGTTCGACTGGGTTGGATAATAGAAAGGGAAAGAGAGAGAAAGGCAGAGAGATAAAACACCAGAAAATGTGAGACTTTGTTTATGTAGCAGTTTTACAAAGCATCTCTGTGTTTTATTTCCTTGAGGTGAGAAGATGGTGATGTCCTCCGGCTCTAGCTAAAGAAAGGGCAAAAGCAGGAGGAACACATGTAAGCACTGCCTCCATTGTATTCTGTGGTCACAACAAGCTCCGGCTGCTTATGGCAAAACACAGTGGTACTTAAAGTATACTGTGGAGAGACGTTTGTTCTGGTTTAACCTGTAAACAATGAGCCATTTGAAAGTGGGTTGGTCCTAATCATTAGAATTTGTCCTCTGTGATGTAGGCCATAACACTGTATTATGAAAGGAAGTTAGCATTTAGATGTTCAGGCTAGGAACCAGCAAGACTGTAATTTTCTTTAAATATGTCTAATTTGCTGTGCTTACATTTTGTGTTGTAATTAATACTACACAATGATAAACCCTCTTGAATCTCGCAAGTTGATGTCTAAGTGCAGTTTTTCCAGAGCAGTGTCGTGTTTCCAGTGTTGACAGATACACCATGTGCTAAACATGGTAGACTGAGTCAATGTGTTTCTCTGTGCAATTTTACTGAATAAATTTTCAGCGCAATCAGTGGGAAGTTAAAAATATTCATCTTTGTCTAACTCGGTCTTATAAATACCCCTGCTATGAAACCATTCAATAAAACCTGTTAACACTATGTACATTTTAATTAGGATATAGTCAAAAAGGCACAGCAATATTGTTTTGGACTCCTGAGAAAAAAATGTGACAGAATTTGCATTCATTTTCTGTCTTGAAACATGAGGGGGTGGAGATTGAGTAAACAGTCTTTTGAATCGGTGACAGCTCTCTCCACGCTGTGCTGTTACGGCACATGATTGCCAGTGACCTGACTATTTTATCCCTTGTCTGTCCAAACTCGATTTTGTCCCCAGGTTTTCAAAAACAACAGAAGGTCCTTTGGGGAGAGATGGGTTGAGTGGTGGCCTCAAAGGCACTCAAATTGTGCAAGATAACATGGCCAATGTCCACAAAATTATGATGCATTATATGTCAAATCTATTTGCTGTCTAAAGTGGCAGTCTGTTCTAATGTGATATTCGGTATTTGCCTATACCAAATTCAAAACGTGTTAGACTGTCAAAGCGAAATGGTAGAGAACAGCACTTGCATGCATGCTTACATCTTGTTTTGTTAGGACATGTTACGAGTCAGCCTCTCTCATCAAGAGAGAATTGAATGTGAAATAGAGGGCAAAAAATGATGACAAACGGCATTATCATTTACTTTTTTGAACTCCAGAAACATCTTGGTTCATAATATTATCCGGATTTTACTATCTGACAGGATCATGTACAGATCTTAACCTGATGTATCATATTAAAAAGTGTTCCACTTCAAACCCTGAAATTTGAAGCACATGTCGAATGAACAAAAACAAACTATTTAAAAAATTGAGGGGGACATCAATAGCAACAAAATACAAATTGAAACAAATGTGCGTTTCAATCCTACAGGTCAGGTATTGTCCTGCGGCAGTTCTCTGACAAGTTGAGATCATTGTTCAGGTGGTGTTGCTCCATGAACTCAGATGTCTCCTCCACTATTTGTCCAGGGATGTTTAAGTCAACAGAAGGCCTCTGGAGGCATGGAGAGGTCTGTAGGGGCTCAGGGGGTAGAGCATCGTCCCCCTTCTGTGGCCCAGATATGCTCTGGGAGTTACGAGGCTCCAGATTGCAGCCGGTGCCCTGGAGGAACTGCAGAAAGTTCTCCTCGATGGAAGCCTCGCGGCTGGGCAGCTGCTGCTCTTCGCGTGGCCGGCCCCACGTGAAGAGGCAGGCAAGCTGCCTCGATAGCTCCTCCCGGATCTGGCGGTTGAGGCAGCCGTAGAAGATGGGGTTGGAGGCAAAGCAGAAGTAACCGATCCAGGTGACCACATCTTCCAGATGGGCCAAGGTGGCCGGAGACGTGGGGACCAGTGCTGAGTAGAGGTGGAAGGCGAAGTACGGCAGCCAGCAGCCCAGGAACTGGCCCCCCACCGCCACCAGGACCATGGCCGCCTTCCCCCCGCTGAACGTCCGCTGAGGGGTGATACGCGCGCCCGCCAGGCTGGCCACCATGCTGGAGTGGCTGCTGAGGGACTCAGAGCGCTGCCGTGGCGTGTCCATCCACGTGGGCACCGGGCCCTGCTGCATGGCCGCCACCCTGGCCACCTTGAACATGTTGCAGTAGACCACCAGAATGATAAGGACCGGGCAGAGGAAATACATGAGTGTGAAAAGAACCATGAACACCAGGCGAGATGTCCCGCTGCCGCCTGTCCATTGCAGGGAACAGCGCCTTCGCCCCGGAGTCAGGGAGGGTCCACTCCCCCCTGTGCCCTGCAGCGCCAAGCCTAGCAGAGGGAAGGCCGACATGAGGATGGCTTTGACCCATATGGCCACCAGGACCGTGACCACCAGGCCCACGGTCATCTTCACCTCGTATCGCATGGGGTAGACAATGTAATAGTAGCGCTCCACGTTGATGGCGCAGATGGTGAGGATGGTTGCACAGATCAGGCCCACACTCAGGCAGAGGTAGCCGCGGCACAGGGCTTCGCTGAAGAATGCCTGGTCCGAGAGCATGCCCAGCGGCATCAGCACCAGGGCGGCCAGCAGGTCCACCATGCACAGGTGGAACACAAAGACAAACTTGCGCAGCTGCGGCGTGCAGGCGATCACCGTCATGACGGCCAAGTTGCCCATGATTGCCAGCAGGTCCACCAGCAGCATGGCGCCCAGGGCGAGCGACTGCGAAAGAGTGCCGCTCACTTCTGAATCGTTGGACTGGGGCAAGGTCAGCGTCCAGTGGCTGGCATTCGAGGCGTTCCACGGGATGTTGGCGGTGGCAGCAGGCTCCATGAGAGGATGGGTTGAGCTAAGTGAGCAGTGTCACACTCAAGCCCATTACCCATCCTCCTGTGCCTGGGCGGGGGTGGGGGTCTGAGGACAGTGGTTCAGATGCTTCTGGTAGGCCAAGCCTAAGGTAGCACCCCAAAGAACACTCACACACGTTCTCAGTGGTGATCAAGGATAAATCTCACTCCTCTTTGTCCTGAGGGAGACAGGAAAAACAGTTTCAGAAGACAAAATTCCAAATGACTTCCAGATAAACTAGAGAAATAGTATGCAACAGTGGCTTTGATTTTTACAGGCTGTGTGATGGGAAAGTTTATAAAGGAGGAGAAATGCATGAGGCATCATCATGGCCTGGGGTGACCAGGAGGCATTGGTTTCCTTGTTTATGGTGCCAACCTCACCTGTCCCCTACCCTGCACTCCATCAAAGAACTGAATCACGTGGACTGACTTTTCGTAGATTTCCATACGAACACACACACACACACACGCACGCAGGCGTGTGCACCTAAAACACGTCAGTGAGTTTGTTTTTTTCCAGACACCATTTCAGTCCATACACAGTGGGCAGTAATAACATCGCTGATTTGGAGCTATTTTGAAATAATCATGGGGACCAATAAATAAATTCAGTGAGACTGATGTCTCTGGGGCCATTTCAAGCTCCGTGGACTGTGGTGCCGCTGGAACTCAGAGAAGCTCTATAATAACAGCATTAATTAGCAAAGAGCAGGAGGGACTACCTTAGTGAAGAGGTCTCACATATTCTACAACATATTGAAAGCAACCCATATATTGTGCAGAACGTAAGATTCAAGGCTAGATACCTAGAAACAAGTTGAAAGGAGTAAGGCTTCACTTTAACAGTATCTATATTTAACTTTTGTTTGACTTGTGGATGAGAAAGAATAGCCATATGAAATTGTCTCGTATCTTATATATTTATTCTGAATGTGCATGGACCAAATGTTACCTAGAATTTTGCCAAATACCTGATCAAATTTAAGACATTTTAGAAATTGTCAATAACATATCTCCCTAAGTTCTATATAATAATTACAATACAAGTGAGAGGGCTAAGAGTATCACCCAGTTGGCTCTGTCTTAGATGTTTCACTGACAGAGTATATGACAGAAACTAAAAGCTACAAAATTTAACTCATGAGATCATTTTTTTACAAATAGTCTAAATATTGCACCAGTAAATAAATGCATTTTTCAATAAGGGGAATCATTTCAGTGAGTGACAAGCAGTTCAGGGCTAAGTTGCTAACATGTAGTCTAATTTTGGCAGACATTTCTTCAGTTAATTTCCATGTTTAAAAATGCATAATTTGCAGTTGCCCAAAAAGCAAGTCATCCTGAGATAAAACAAAGGGCCCAAACTAAATGTATCTTACCCCTCTATATGATCATGTTTGTCAACCTTCCAGTCCACACCCAAACATCTTAGCAAAGAAAAAATATTTTTTAAAAAACCCACTCATCTATAGTGGCATCCAAGTTAACTGTTGTAAAGTCAAAGTCTAACGTTCAAAAGAAAAGAGGTTCATCACCGCGTTTGAGCCATGGCCCTCTTCAGTCTAAGAGACTGGAGACTAAGAGGGAGAAAGAATCTTGGCTGCTGCCAACTGCGAAACATATGACCCTATTATATGCACATGACTCAGTATTTACTGTGATAGAAAACAAGCACTGTTGCCCAACAACTGATTTCTTTCTTTCTTCCTTTGGCTTCCTCTCCTTTAAGAAAAAAAATCTCTAAAGACACACAGGCAAACTTTGTAATGTCACAGAAAACTGATCATAATCTGGTGGGTTGTTGCCTACCACAAAATGCACAGTGGTCTCTGAGGTTGTTCCTGGGTTGATGTTCCTGTGCAATGGTTGGAGGTAATTATCAAATGTTAAAAAAATGTAAGGAACCCCCTTGGCCGGATCTCATCCCCCTGCTTTGTGTCGCCCACACCGATGTGGCCCCCTGGCCCAACCTCGCAGGTCTCCACAGTCCCTGCCCAGCCTCTCCTCACTGTAACTCAGATCCTACCACCTTAACAGAGTGACCTCAGCTCCTACTGCCTGTCGACATGGACACACGGCGCGGCACACATGGCAAAAACAAGACGGCAATATGGAAACAGTGTTTATACAGGGAGGGGGGTGATATTCAGAGGTAAGCCACGTCCATGATGTGTGTTGGACCGAGCATCTGTTTTCTAAGCAAACAAACAGCCGCCTCCATGTGACACTGCTCAGATTGGTGGAAGATGACATACCTTAGGTAAGGGAGCGAAGCTTTTTCTCTGCGGTGCATACACTCCGCCTGGGAACGTGGTCCTCTCCTCTTCTGGCGGTGCATAGAAGTGGGAGAGGAGAGGGGCGTCAGTGTCTCCTCCTCACCTGGCCCTTTCTCCCCCACCCCCACATGCACACACACACGTACGCGAACACACAGACACCCGCCCTCAGCCAGCCCAATCACCCCTCACCCCTTCCCCCCTCTACCCACATACACACACACACAGACACACACACCCGCCCCCTCACATACACACACACACCCCTCCCCCCCCTTGCGCTGCGCTCCAGGCAGCCGCCCGGTCCAGGTGGCCAGGCTGGTGCTGGAGCCGAGATGACAGGCAGATAAACAGAAAAAAGAGCAAGAGAGGAAGAGCTGGAGAGGGAGAGCCTGCAAGAGAGAACGAGAGAAAGGCACTCCCCTCGGCCGCCCGTTTCAGATGCAAAGCGATGCTCACCCAGACACAAGGCACACACTCATGCACACACACGGTGCACATGTTTCCACAAAATCGACGCGCACAAACACACGTATACATGCACACACACACATTCACACATGCACGTGTGCTCGCACTCACACACGCACAGGGCAACTGCAGAGCGGAGTGGAGTAGACAGGCAGGCAGGCAGCTCTGCTGCTCTCTGCTGGGTCTTAGTGTCCCACCCCCCAAGCCTCGCCTTTAACTCTCGCACCTCACTCAGAAACATGGCCATCAGGCAAGGTCACACTGGGTCTCACAGAGATGGGTGAAAATGAACACAAAAAGGCATATCCAATTTGCTCTCCGCAACTGCTTTTAGCCTTATCCCTGCCTCTCCAATAACATGGCATGTCAAGACCTCCCATGATCTGATCCATTCAAAAGCCCTTTCACGAGGGTGGATTATTTATTTGGAGTAACAGAGGCGGCAGGAGAAAAATTAAAATGCAACAGTTATGTTAATGTGAGACATTAAAGGGTCCCAAGGGACACACCCATTTATAGTACTGAATCTTTAAGCACAAGGACTATTTATACCTGTTTGGCAGGATCAACCACTCTGACCTAACTGCAACTTCACCTGTAGTTCAGATAATGTAGACATAACTGATCCTCATTTGCATTCACATCTACATGTCATAAACATTGACAGTCTGTGCATTTGCATGGCCAAGCATACTAATCCCTTTGGCAAATATTTTCACTGGGACGATCACCTTTCTCCTGGAATAGGGAAAATGGGTGTATAGTTTTTTCTGCTTGGTTATTTTTTTCCCTCTGTTGTTTTATTTTTTTTGATTGACATAATGAAAATATGTAACAGCAAAGTGTAGTAGTATTCTATTAGGGGTGCTTACATGTAGAGTAATGGTGGTGTTTACATGTGGAGTAATGGTGGTGTTTACATGTGGAGTAATGGTGGTGTTTACATGTAGAGTAATGGCAACAGGTGAAATTATGATATGGAATAGAATAGAACCTTAAAACAATGGGAAAGGGTGGTCAGTCTTTGAATAATCTGTATGCATTTGATTTTCCCAGTCTACCTTTAGGTAACAGGCTGTGTGAGAGACACATTGTGGTAGAGGTGTGTGTGGGAGGAAAAGGTCCATATTCTACTCTATAACTGTATATAGAATTAACATCAGTGTTTTGAACAATCTATGTGTGTGACAAAAAAAATGAAGCAAGCAGTCTAATAGTCTTTGGTTCATTATGATCAACAGAGAATTAGATCTGTACATTTCTAAAACATAGCCTACCTCACTGACATGGCGGTGACCCCATGAATTAAATTTAATGACCCTTTAAAAGTAAAATCAATACAAGCAGTAGTGTGTTGACCACTCTTGGCTCCCAGTGCTACACTAGTAAGCTGTTGTAATCACACTGCTATTTCTACCCATCAGCCTACTCAAACATATAGTGTAGAGGGCTATACATACATACATTCAGCGATCTGTAAAAGAGCAAGGCTCGTGTCCAGCCGTTGGCTGACTGCAGCGTGGGCCGTGGCGTGCGGGATGTGGCAGGCGCCGTGCAAATGGACGGGCCCAGGCTGGGCTCTGGTGCGCCGCCTTCCTGCCTCACCCGAGGGATGTGCAGAAGTGTGCGGATCAGCTGGCTCCCATTGTCCCTCTTTTCTTCCCCATCATTGCTCTGTTCTTCAGGGGATTTATTCATTAGTGATGGTGCTAGTCCAGCGGCAGTAGCAGCAGTCCCACACGACCACGTGACGCCCAGAGAGACATGGGAGCCCTGGCTAAGCGAAGGAGTCTGAATGGTCCTTCCTTATTGATTTTGTCCTCCATGTGCTGATGGGGTGTATTAACTGGATGATACTTGAGGTGGAACTTGGATTTTTTTTTCATATCATCAATCAGATCTTTACATGAAGTTTGTGTGTGAAAAAAACGAATGTGGTACAACATTGTGAGGTAAAATGATATAAAGGGCATTCAGCTGAAGTAATGTCTATGAAGCATGCAATATATTTCTTATCTTATAATATAAAGGTAATACCTGTCAGTGTTTGCATTATGGTCATATTCTGGTATGTGTTTTTTATTTCTTGGATTATTTTTATCTTGCTGCCACGATGGTGCATGAGTGTGTGTGTGTGTGTGTAGTTGTGTGTGAGAGAGAGCTGTGTGTTGGACGTGTTGAATAATGACAAAAATAGCCGACACTTGCTCACTCAAGCTGCACCAATCACAGAAGAGGCTAATACAATGGTTTCCATGGCTACCTAGAGCACTTACAACAACCTAGAGTCTAGCTTTCTCCTCAGAAATAATAAAGTGCAACAATGTCCACTACCAAAAGCCAAGAACAGCCTGTTGTTGAAGGGGTATCGAGCTGAAATTATAAACTGTGATTAAAATTCAGAGGCTATCACACAT
Organism: Alosa alosa; assembly: GCF_017589495.1. NCBI lineage: Eukaryota > Metazoa > Chordata > Actinopteri > Clupeiformes > Clupeidae > Alosa > Alosa alosa. The sequence goes on along the minus strand of NC_063192.1, from coordinate 17,338,233 downwards.
ACACATGCACAGAGTCTAGTTTTTATTATTAAGACCATGACAAATGATCTAAACAGTCATACCCACTCAGTTATAAACCATCAAAGGCACTAAATTTGGATAGCTTTAGGCATTCCCTCTCAGATGCTGAAATTCCCCCTGAAAAATGGTGACATGCAATGTGAATATTTGTCTTATGTTCAGATAAATCTATTATCTATTTACTTAAAATCTTGAGGCATATATGTGATTACTGATTAATTTTCCATTTATTTGGCTAAAATTCATTTTGAAATAAGATTTTGTATTTAGGTTATTTCATTTTATGACTGACTCTTTGTTCCCCAAAGATGAAAAGAAAATCTGGATGTTTTATAATGTGATTCTCCACCAAAGCAGTAGAGGGAGCTCCTTGATCTCTGAAAATCCTATCAGGATTCATTTCATGCATGATGCTGCTCAAAATAAACTGAAAAGGTCAGGACAGTAATTCACCTGAATCCTTGTATAATTTCAAGTCATTCAGTTTAATAACACCACTGGTTTGCACTCTGGAAGGAATGCTAAATCATAAGGGAACTTTAAATGCACTGTCCTCAGGCCTTCACATACATTTCATAAATATTTTTAACAAATACAGAATTGCGCTAATAGACCTTATATCCTGTCTCCCTAAAAAACACTTTCATCATCTAACCGCATTTTTGTTTCATCAAACAAGTGACAAGATCTCTGTAGCTCACAGCATCAAGCAAATGCCCTCAAGTGCCATTTTACTCAATTAACCTTGCCTCGAAAATGACCATTACATCGTTATAACAATGTCATTGCTGTGCTGCTAATTGCTGTTCAGCTCTGTTTTCATTTGTGCTGTGACAGACTGGATGTGTCCCTCCATTCAAAGGTCTAATCTCTCATGCCCAGCAATCACTGCACGCAGTCAGGCAACCACGCACAATGACCATACAGCATTATAAAACAGAACAGGGCCAACAGTGAGATCACTAGGAGTTTGTGCTAATTTGGACATATTTAAAATATTACATATGTTTCAACAGCAGTTATAAGGGAAAAAGACCAACGGTTTTGTTCTGACAAACTGTAAGTGGTTTAGGCTATTACCTACATTGAAAATCGACCATGACCTTATGGCTGTGGAAGAGGATAGACAATTCCATTCTGGGTCTGTTCAATCCAAACCTATAAGAAGGAAGTCAGAAGCTGAGCAGAAAGTCCCTCTGCAGGGAATGCGCATTTCAGAGACATTAACTTCAAAATGATCTAAACGAATGCATGGCTATTACGCTAACACTTGTGTGCTATTCAATTGAAAGAAAGCTCTGTTCCGTCGAGACAAAGCATCTGTTAACACAAAATAACCCCTAGACACCCCTAGGTGTAAAGCTACAACAAATAGCATCTGATCTATTCCTCCTTCCCTCCACCCCTGCCCTGTCAAGTCCAACTTTTGACCAAAATACTCTAGGCCTAATCTCTAACTTGAAGCTACGGTTAATGAGAAAAGAGACCTTCAAAAGGGTCTGCCCTGTAATGAACCTGCTTTACAGAAGCAATTGTGACATGTGACTACATGTCTACATGAAAGGTATGATTTTCTTTACTATAAATACACTCTTAAAACAAATGTGTTGTCCCTATCTGAACACAGAGATGTGTTAAAAAAAAAACAATGCAAGTTTTCAACACATTATTTTAAGAGTGTATGAACATGATTTTCCATAGTTTTATTCTTTTGTTGCAATGCTGTCTAATTTCTCATTTTATTTTTTGCTTTTGAAGCATTTCATTCGACAAAAAACATACAGAGTTTTGTAAGAGAGACACAGTGCACTGGCATACCTTGGGATGGGTATGCCATGGATTGTTTTAGCTACGTCTAAATATAGCTTTGAATCAGTAGGGTGAGTCACATTCCGAAGACAGAGGGGCCATAAAACCGTTCTCTAAAGCATGAATTCTAGAGATGTAAACTCTATTTTGCATACATTTTGGAAATGTTTCAATTGTTTATACACAATTATCTTGTAAATGATCTTGGCTGGTCATATGAGCAGTCATAATGTTCCATGGTGACACCGAGAAGCAGAGGTCCTCAAACCCAACCTAGTTTCAGTGTGTGGTATGGATAAATCTGAATCACAGGACAATTTTATCAAAAAAAAACATCACCAGCTCTGAAAGAACAAACAGACACAGACAAACACACACACACACACACACACACACACACACACACAAGCCCAAAATGTGTCAGGAGTCCCGCAGGCCACCACAGAGCTGGTTGGTGAATAATTCCTTGTTTTCTAATCACATCGCTCTGCACCACATCTTCCCTCAACTCACCCCATGATTCATGCCAGTATCTAGAGAGAGGGGATGAAGTCACATGACGGAAAGCTCCACATTTTAGATTCTCCAATATTTTCCTAATTTCTCCTTACAGAAATGGTATATGGTATGTCCCCCTTTGCACTTAACTGCAGGTATACCTCTGACGTCCTGCACGCCGACGCCATATCAGCCCTTATTTGTCGCACATACCAAAAAAAGTACAGCAATGTTCAAAATGTCCACTGATTCCTAATGGGTGGGATTTTTTTTTTCTCTCTTTCACTGGACTGAAGCATTGCTAGATGTTCTCCACCCACTGGTAAAGCCCTGGGGAATGTGAGGCTGTTTGATTGCTCATGCTGGTGTGCATTGCTGGATGATTTTGCATGAGTCTAGGGGGGTTAAAAGGGGGGCCAGCGTTCAGATCCTCACCCTGTCAGACAGCACTAAGTGCCACAGGAAATGGCTCTCTCTCAGTGTTTTTTTTTTTTTTTTTTTGTAGTTGTCTAAATCGGCCGTTGTCGTTTTTCTTTCCATTATTCAAAAAAGCTCAGCTTCAGGGAATCGGAAAAGAGCTGATGCTTAAAATAGACTGCAATTTATTGGGGTGGGGGTTGTGAGCTTCTCACGCATTACTAATGCCCCCTCCTCCTTATATCCTCAGTAGATGCACACAGCAATCAAGAGCCAATCCAGCCAGGAAGCATCAATGAGCGAGCAGCCAATGCCAAGATAATCAGATACAGGGCCTGCATGGCAGGCGAGTGGGTGTTCGTTATATTTGGAGCAGCATGAGACATTTGTTTATTGTCCCTTGGTTTAAAGACAGAAATCCCCCAGAGAGAATTAGAATGGCATCATTGAGAAGAAAATAAAAAAAACAAATGAATTAAGACACCATTGCGGGCAGCAATGTGTTAGACTGAGAGTATAAAGATCTATTGTGAAAAAAAACATATCTTACTCTGAACATAGCAGAGGTGTTTCAGGAGAGATGAAAGCGCATGAACAGCCAGTGAAGGGAAAAACCTTTCAGGGATGACTGCACTGGGAATATCAAAGTACCTATAAGCAGCGGTCGGCGACACGCCAGACTTATCTGTGACAAAAAGGGCTCAATTTAGCACCAGTTCCTCACCCGATGGCTAAGCTCAGAGTCCTCTGAGCCATATGTAGACGTCTTTATGAAGCAGACATGACTTAATGCATTAGAAGGCCTCTACAGCGTTTAGAGCTGTGTGTCAGAGAGGGTCTGTGGCCAGAGGGAGGCAGTGTAGCGCGCCCTGTGAGGGAACTGAAGCGGATCAAACAGGGGAGCCAGTGCAATGACATGGCAAAACAAGCCAAGGCCTCTGGCAAAGGTTGCACAGTCGGATATCAACTTGTCAAAGGTCTCGCTCTGTCTGCCCAAAGGCAGGAGGAGCATGAATAGAACGACTTCCTGCAGGATGGGGGGAACTAGCCACATGAATTCCCCTAGGATGGAAATTGCACTTAGACAAAAAAGTCTGAGGAGCTGTTTGGCTGAGACAGGCAGGCAGAGTGTAGCCACTTAAGGCGCGCTAATGCATAGGAAATGCACTGGGCTTTGATGATTCAATCACTTGAATGCCATTACTGACAGTTAGTAGCACATCCACGCAATACAGACCTTATCCAACTTGCCTCGGGTTCAAACTCAGCTGCTCGACAAGTGCTACAGTTATGGAAGGTAGGCTATTCAGCTTTTATTTACACTTAAAAGAGCTTTCTGTTGAACTTGTCTGCTGACTGGAAACAGTGATTGTAGCAAGCAACTGTGTTTATAATATTTAGTACTGGTTTTAGGGAAGAATAGCCTCAAGGAGGGAGAGATTAAGATTTTTATAAGCAGGTCTTGCGATATTTGTACAATCTAGACAGTCTTGATAGGGTGGACACTAAAAAGTGATGGAGTTATAAGAAATGAGGGGGGCTAACTGGGGATTATGGTTTGGAGAAAGCAGTGCTGGGTAAAACCAGTCACCCTCACCTGGCCATCCAGAAATAAGATAAAAGGAGTTGAACATAAGGATGAAAGTGCTTGGGGAGAGTGAAGGGTCATTATTGCACTCAGAGGCCACGTGATTCAAGAGATTTGGTTGTAATTCAATCCCACCTCCCTCTTCAAAGCGTCTGTAAGAAGACTGGACTGAAAAAGGCCCATTCTGCACTGTCAGTGTGTCAGAGAGCCGCATTCTTTTTTATTTATAAAACTCTGGTCATTAAGTTTCTGCAGCATGTGAATATCAACAAAGGCTCTTAATTGGTTCATGTGGACAAGATAATTTTTCTTCACTAATGCATCTGTTAGAGACATCAGTCGTCTCCGTACCTCAGTGACCTAACACCAAGGTGGGTGACCTTTTTATGATTCAGGAGCTCTAATGAACACCTAATGGGATATATCTATTTAAAAAAACTCAAGGTCCAAAAGGAGTTGACAGATATTTAAAATGGTGCTCAAGGGGGTTAATGGTCATTAAAGACCCAAGCCAATAGCACTCTGCATTGCAGGACATGTGAAATGGCTACATGGTCACTTATCCCTGTGATGTCCTTGGCTGATGTGCAAAAGGCTCCCCCTTGGGTTTAGCATCACGCTGCAGCACGGGTCGACCTTCAGAGGAGGGCCGGTGGGGCACCTGGCTCTTCTGCTCCAGTGGTCTTTGTGATAAATCACCAGCTAGGCACAAAAGTCAGCCCACACAGCCCAGGCATGGAGGGAGCCACAGCTGTGGTACACAGCGCACAACATCATCAACAAACCAACTGCAAATGAGCTGAGGCAGAATACTGTATTCACAAAAAAGTGATTACTGTCCCTACGGTAAATTGTGTGTTTTTACAGTGTGTCTGTCCCAGACAGTGTCATGACATTATACTTTATTTCAGTTCTGTGCTATCTTGGCAAGTAATGCTCACAAATGACTTTCCAGAAATCACTTCTCACTCAGTGGGGGTCGTTAATAGGAACAGATGTGGCCGCATTAGTGGCCATCTCCGCGGGTCAGGATAGGAAGCATAAGTCACATGGAAATGGACTGCAGTATTGAGTCACTCCACGCCCAGCAATGAATCAGCCGAAGGTGTGGAGAAGGCCCTCGCTCCTGACAGACAGAGGCCTCATAAAAAATGACTCAGAGTCACTGGTTCCTCATACACCGTTATGCTAGGAGAGGTTACCCAAATAAATGAGCATGTTGCAGGGAAGTGACTGACAGAGGTATTTAATGTACAATACCTTTTATCTGTCTACTGGCTCAGCAACCCAAATGGAAACTGGTTATCACATTTCACTTTCAGTATAGGGACAAACTGATATATTTCTCAGTGTTAAGAATGACCACAGAGGGGCTCAGGCCTTTGTATGAAGTGGTGATTGGTGAAATGTTCCAGTCAGGTTTTAGACACATTGTTTTTGTCCCTATGTTTGGATGGATTGACAGTGGTTTGATAACCTCTGGGTCATTTGTAGTGGAGTAATCTTCAACTCCAGACTGAGAGAGGATTACTGGTTAAATAAGCATTCTGCTGGTCCCCATCATGACCCCATCCGTTTAAATTCACGAGGTGATGAACATTACGCAAGAGAGAAATTAGGAAGTCTAACAGACATTACATTCACAAAAGCCTCTTGGGATATTTGATCTCAAATTCATCCTATTCATCCACCATGTCAACACATGTCCAGGAGGTGAAGGAAAGGTCACAGATACACTGTAAAAAATTTAAAGGAAATCATTTTTCCAAAGAAGAAGATTTTTATATTTACTTTTCCCTTTCATATTTCTTCACTATCTATGACAACAATCGAACAATCTAGGACAACAAATTTAACCGACATTTCAGTGTGAGTCTTGAGATATGGTGAGTAGTTTCTGACGCATGGCCATTGACCAGGAAATCACTGTCGAGGGAGTAGAGGCAGCAGTCTAGAGGAGGGTGAAATGGAAGGAGAACAAAAGGTCATGAGGTCAGCATGTGCTATTCTCAATGTTCACTGGGTGACATTTCCTCAGGGCTGTGGGACAGTACACTCAGCCCGAAAGGAGGAAGTGCCAGTCCCAGGACAGGATGCAAACGCACAGGCTCTCCACCCGACGGGAGAGAGACTACACCTCAGCGAGGCGAGGCCAGGGGAGTCTGAAGTCAGTTTTAAATGTGCAGTGTGCTTCTATGTAATAACTGTTTGGTGGAAGAGATGTGGTACAGCTAATAATAACTAACACAGTCACCACTGGGGGCAGACAGACAGATATTGCCTCTCAAAAGCTTGAAACAGGAACAGGACTAATCTAATCATGAACCTGTGATGTGTCAGAAAACAGCCCTGTCAAGAATGCTTCTTCAAAGTAACTATAATAATAATAACATTAATAATAATAATAATAACAATAATAATAATAGTAATAAATTTGATTTATACACACTTTTCAAGTCACCCAGGGACACTGTACAATTAAAAGGTTCATGGATGTTATACATTAAATACAGACAGAAATGACAAAGAACTAAAAGTTTAAGACCCAACACACTTACAAACAGACACAGAGGACACTGCGCACCAGAGAACAAGAAATCACAGACACAGGGCATAGTGGAAAGAAAAGATTGTGAGAACAGTACTGCAAGAGCACTGTATAAGGATTAACTAAGTTTAAAGAAGTTAGGAAACTGAGGAGAAAGCTATTCTGAACAGATGTGTTTTTAGCATGGTCTTGAAGGTGGATTGTTGTGCATTGCGCAGTGCTAGTGGCAGGGCATTCCTGTTCCCATGGCCAAGTACGGCTGAGAATTTGAAATATATTGCAGGCTGTTTATTCTTTTTGATGAGACGCCAGTGAGTAGGGTGTTGCAGTAATCCAACCTGGAGGTGATTCAAAAGCATGAGTGAGTGTCTCAGTGGCAGATGGGGTGAGAAAGAGACGGAGTTATGCATTTCAGGCGATGTTTTTGATGTGTGAATCAAAGCAGAAGGAAGAGTTGACTATGACACCAAGGTTTCTTAGCTCAGCAGAGACGGTGGTGAGGTAACCAGGAATGGCTAACTGAATGTGCCCATTTTTGCAGTATAACAGGGGTGGAACTGAGGATCGCTGGTTGAGTTTTACAAAGTTCTGTGTCATCCAGCTGTTGATGGTACTGAGGCAGTCAACCAGGTCGGACTAGTCCTTTTTTAAATTGATCAAACGTGTATAATACATAGGCCTAATCAGTGTCATTATCAGTGTATGCTGCACTTACTTGTGTAACTTAGTTAAAGAAAGAGGTGCAGGTGAAGGTGCAGGCGAAATCTGGCCTGTAGGCACAAGCTGTAGCTAGGAGAAAAATCAATGCTAACTGTTCAAATCAGACATAATCCCCTTGTTCCCAGATGTAAACTCAACAGTATCATTCATTTTTACCTGTTATCCATTCACTTCATGATGTGAAATAGTGGAAAGAGCTGATTTGTAATGCAGTTCAACCATATATAAAATATTTACAGAATCCCCAAGCACTAGATTGTTTTTACAGTAGCTTTTAATAATCACCCTGCAAAACAGACAAAAAAACCACAAAAAGTTTGGCCTTGGTACCCTGACGTGTGGCCTTTGTGCCCCACGCCAAATACAGTATGCCCAACTGAAGGCCAAGTGGCCTTGCCCCTAAAATTATGAAATTCCAAGCCCAAGCATTTAGTATATCACATGTTCTTAGTGTCTGTATATTGTCCGTCTTACTTTCCATTTATGTCGTTACAGTGTGTTCCCCTACTTATTTTAGCACAGTCAGTAATGAAGATTATGTATCTTCCTGGATAGACTAGTACAGTATACAATTGTTTTGTCTTTTCTGTTTCATTTTCTTTCTACCCTCCTGACCTCTGTTAAAGCATTCGTAAATCCATTAATACTGTATATCATGGCTGTTTGAACATTGAAATAAAATGTCATGTCTGTATATGATGAATGAACAGTTGTATTTTGGGGGGGACAAAGCTCTTCCATGTATGCCTGTGTTTTGTAATGGAGCAGGGATTAACATTGGTGGCTCAAATTGGAGAGGATGCCTTTAAATCCCTTAAATCTTACCGCAAGGCTCCTCACTGAAAGGAAGATTACCGCCATTGACACAGGCTTTATCTAACACCCCGAAACAAATCTGTGTAATTTATAAAACCACGGTCTCTGAAACAGCCTGTACTGATTTTTAGAGGTGAACATCCCTATGTGCCTTGTTTTTTTCTTTTTTTTCCATAAAATTATTGCCAATCAAATATTGTTAAAACAAAGGACTAAAATCTACTGGCCTCTTAAATTATTCCTGCCTTGTCTCAACGTTGTACAACATAAAAAGTGTTTTAAGGTTTTAATCATTCAATTATGTTGCACAAGATAAAAAAAATGTAAACAGCGCTTTAGAAAAGCAGCTGGTCTGACATCTAAATCTCTGATTTTTTGTTTCCAAAGCGGGAATGCTTCAAACTGACGTTATCCCAAATCTGTAAATTAATATGAAACTTGCTGGCTGGAATAATTGTATAGGTTGCACTCTCTAAAAAATGTCAATGTCCTTTCGCAATCTGTGGTTTGGTTACATAACCCCCTTGTCTAGCCTTGTATTAGCTTGTGTCCATCTCTTTCGGCGTCTCTTCTATAAACCTGTCATATTCAAGAACACCACATTCGTCCTTGTTTTTTTTTTTGGATTCTCTGTGATATTCTGCACATGCTACTCTAGCTTCTTTATGTTCCTTACAATGCAACTGGCTACACTTCTATTCTACTACAACAAAAGATAATGTTTTCATGAAGGACAATAAATGCACTGCTTATCTGTCTGCATTGGCATTGCTGAGTATGCTGACAGTGCTCTTCATTAATCAACATATTTTTTCTTCACTGAAGGGTCAATATGCAGATAGGCTGTCACCTTGAAGTCCCGGAGGGTGACGCTAAGCCTTAATAATATATGTCCTGTTCCCTCCCATGAGCATCCGAGTGCATGAAGAGCCAAAGCACTTGCGTAACAGCCAAGGTCCTGCCAAGTCATTAGTTAATGCTGGGCTGGAGATGGGGGGTAGACCGAGCCGGACTCGGAGACTCTACGCTGTCCTTATGAACGCATTTAGGGGGAGATGAGTTTTCTCACTGTTGACCAGAATTCATTTTAGCTTAACACCATCTGCCATGCTTTGCGGCAATGTGGAGTGGCTTCAGATTAGACTGGAGATTGGGGGTAGAGATGGGCGAGACTGGATGGAGGAGACTGGATGCTTCCTTCCTCGCCAATCCCCTAAAACGCAACCTCATGTCGCATCCTCTTCCTTTTTCATGCCCACTGTATGTGACTTATGCAATCTTTCATCTCCTCTATCTCTATCTCTCTCTCTCTCTCTCTCTCTCTCTCTTCTCAGGCAGATGTGGGCAGACTCTGGGGCTGATCGTCCCTGCCGATAGGAGGATGCCATATCCCGGGCGGGCAGTTCACTCCTTTCCTGTGTCTCACAGAATGGCTTTTCATTATATTATCAGCACTCAGACTAGATTATTTGCTCTCTGTTTAGTGGTATACTCAAATGAGATGCTTGCAACAATGCTCAGAACGGAACGGTCTGAAAGGAACACACACATACACACACGCATTCGCGCACACACACGCACACAAACAGACCTCTGGCTGTGACAGGTCACATATTCGCAGGCATAAACAAATCTGGCCTCAAGTGACATCTCTGTGCTTCGTGTTCCCTACCCGAGGCCCCATCTTGGCACCTGTTCACCTGTCCTTCATTATTCACAGCGTGGGGATAAATAAATGAAGACAGTAGCTTAAAGAGAAACACTGCGGTGCAACGGGACACTGTGCCACACGGGTGTGACTCACACGGTAACCCTCCTGGCTGTCGCAGAGCGCTGCCACAAAACGGGGAATGCTGCAGTCCAGGCACTTACATCAGCCTGATGGCCATCTGTGCATGACTGATATGATCTCTCAGCTGCTCACTGGCCCTGGACAGGTAATAAAGCTGGAGTTATGGGCTCCTTAAATGTCCTCTTCACTCAAACCAGCAGTAGACTTCTATTTCGGGTGACTACACTGGTCTCCAACCTATTTGGTCCATATGGAACTTCATGTTCTTTGGCACATATATACTGACGTGTATATATGTATATATATTTGCACAATCCATTGACTAAAATGTATTATTTACTTGCTAGCATCACTGAGTGACTGCACTCTTCCCTCATTATGTTTCCTATAATGTCAGGCAGCTACTAAAATAGTCCTCTACACCCCACAACAAAAATAAGCCCTTGACAGAGAAAGAGAGAGTGAGAGAGAGAGAAAAGGAGAGAAAAGAGGGAGCAGTGCCATTCTAGTTGAAGAGGGGAGGTGAAGGGGCTATTTATTTCCAATATGGCTGAGAGTGCCGTCACTGGGGCAGGACTATGGCTACAGGGTCATGTGAAAAAAATGGGCCAGACCCTGAAGAGTAACAACTGCCTGGGAGCCTGGGAGCTGCCTGCTGGATCTGCCCACTCGCCTGAGTGAATGCCCACTTGCCAACAATAACAAGCGGCGGCTGAGAGCAGGTGTGCTGCTCACTTCAATCACCTGAACAAATATCAGTCATTAGCAGGCAGAGATGGACTCCACTGCCAGGTGGATGGAGGGAACATTGGCTGTTGGCTGCCAGCTGGTGTCTGCTAATGGGCCTTCAACACACTACCGGCGGTCACCATCCATGTGTTTACTCTGGCAAACGGGGAAAGAGAGATACAGTTGGCAGAGGGGAGCAAAAATATCACATCAGACATGGAACTCTGTACCTACATGAAATGTGATTTCTGTTTATTTCATTCGTCTGACTTTTGTAGAGTACCATTCATTATCAAAGCAAATACGGAGAGATGCTACAGCTAAAGATATCAAAGTATTGATAAAAGGCCACAACGTGTCAATGGTAAGCAAGTAGAAGAAAGACTTTACCACCTCAACAATTGTGCTGGATATTCCTTTTGAAAATCACTCTCAATATTACAGGGAAGTATACAAACACTGTCTTTTCAAACTATGAAATAACCACATTTTATTTCAAGAAAAGGGTAAGATGGATTTAAAGTGTCCATAAGATGGTATCTCTGTCATTATTACATGTTAAACAACTATATTTGGTTTGCTCGACTACAGTCCCTTTGCATCATTATCTACCAAGAAACAGCATATTTTCCAGTTACCGTCATTGGATTATACCCTTTTAACAGAATGTAAATTAGGCCCATGTATGCAGCTGTTCTCTTCTCAGATTGCTGCTACATAAACACGACGTGCTAGCCTCTGCTTTCTGTTAAATATTAACTATTGTAACTGGATACAAAACAAAAGCCAACTTCTGGGCTCTGAATGCATTTATAAATGTATTTCAATTTCATGGTTCATCATTTTCCGCCCTCGTCATTGATTTTAAGAATCTGCTGCTGAGACAGTTTCACAGCCTGGGAATTTTCCAATGTGCTCTACCTTCACATGAACATATGACCACAACAGCACAACGTGGGTCACTCCTCAGTATTGCATTAACGTCAGGCCAGACATGGAAAAAAGTCCTGCTGGTTGCTAAGTGATGAGAGGTGAGGGACACAGAAAGACAATGCCGGCTGGTGTTTGTATAGTATCATTAGCCAATGGGGATCCCTGTCTGCCTCCACTGGTAAACCCACACACACTTCTCACACATGCACATGCACAGACACACACACACACACACGCGCACGGACAAAAAACGCAAAATAGTTAAAGAGACCATGCAATATAAGCAGCCTAGGAGAGGATAAAAAAAAACATGTCTTCCAAGAAAGCAAAACCCATGATTCAGCATTTTTTCAGTATGACCTCATTGCTCTCTCATGCATTATATCCGCCAGATTTGAGAGACCCTGCAAAGTGAGTCCATCAACTGAGGGAGAGCCTGCATGAATAAATCACCTGCTCTGCTATTGTACCTCAGTGCAATTGCACTAAATAACTGTCATTTGTATTATGCATTTAAGGGTCATTCATTATTTATGTTGCCGTTGACTGTGGTTGCATTGTCATCTGTTCAGGGAATCCACTGATCCATTAATTTGTCAGGCTCAGGTGAATATGATTGACAGGGGCATTTAGACCAACAAAATCTAATTACATTCCTAAAGTTAGCCCGGAGTGAGGAGTCTAAATTACCTACTCAGACAATTTGTTACAGAAGAGCATGTGAAGTATGATGTGGTCAAGTGAAATCCTGGACACTTAGACCAGTGTAAACCATATGATAGCTTGTGTAAGATCCTGTTGAGCTATAGTTCTTGTTAATTATGATTGTGTATAATTCCAGGGAATGTATTTACCCAAGAGGCAGAGTGGCCAGGTGGTGCATACGCTAACTAAGCATCATTTTAACCAAACATCTTATTATTCATGGCAGCTGGAGGAGCTATTAAGGAATCGTTGGTATCGGAAGAATGAAGAGACCCTCAGTATGAGGTCATTTCCAGAACATAACCATCTTTGAGATAAAAGCATGCCAGCGTTACCACAACACCCAACAAATGAAGGCGTCCCACTGGTTTGAGTAGGCAGATAATTGTGGGGGATTGTTATGGTTTCGTTGAAATTCTGGCACTGGCTTGTTTTGTATGTGATCCCTGTGACGCAATAAAAGCACTCTGTAACTGTTTAAATATGAAATTGCAGCTGATGCATAATGAAAAAAAAGAAAATCCTTTTTTAAGGTCAGGGTAGCCTATATTATCTGTGCCCAAGGGAGATGCCTGTCTGGCTCCATAAATTCTTCACAATATGAACAGACTCGGAGCAAGGCACAAGGTAGGGCTTCTGAACCACCACAGTAGATGCAAGGCTACAAATAGTTGCCAGGCAACACTGTCCCTATCACAGCAGGAACCTGAGTCAAATAGAACATTAGTCATTTTGAGCACAAATGCAAACGGCTTGTGGTTAGGACAAATAATTTATAATAGGCTTCAGTAGGCCTGCTATGTCAAAATAAATCCAAGTGTCTGTCAAGGACAATGTGTGAGCCAAATTAGTGCATATATTGGGTATAACCAAAATATGTGAGAACAGCATGTTATGCTATGTAAAAATTAAGATCCTTCTAAAAATTACTTCAGTGAGAAATACATAAGAGGCAATTGGCATCAGTTTCTTTTCACTCATTCGAGTGTGTAATCTGTCCTGTGCTATTGATTTCTAAGAGTGCATGTTCTTTCCACTTGCCCCACAATGCATTTTTGGTCAGGACATGCAGTACTATAGAGACTAATGAGATACAATGAAATCCTTAAGGAGTTTTGTGGCTTTGAAATTAGGCAAACACACCCTGTCATTAAACCTCTTGACACCGTTGTGTGAACCAGATGAGAGATATATCCTTTCACTTCAAAGTCCCCTGAAATGTACAGAGGTTAAGGCTGTAGCCTATTTAAAAAAAAAAAGGGGGGGGGGGGGTACATCATCATCATCACAGGTTGTTCTTCAGGTGGGTTAGCCAAGGTGATCCCATTTTAATGCTTTCATCTTGACATCCAATCAGTCTCTGTCCAAGACAGTGTAATGTAATGGCTCCCTAAAATATTCCCTAAAAATGACCAAATAATCTGTCTTAATGAAAGAAGCAAAGTCAGTTTTCTATAATCCCCAGTTAAATAAAAGAGCCAGCAACATTGGTCCTCTTTTGTTCCAGGACAAATGAATAACCCATAAGGCTCACATTGGGCAGTCGTGAGCTGATCGTGTCATTTATGCCTCCACTTTTCACACATGTCCACAGACACAGAACCAGAGGAAACAGTAGGCCTACCATGAAGTAATGCTGTCAGAAGGTCTGTAATTACATTCTCCAGAGGGAAGTCTTACAAGGGCTAGATTTTCCAAGAGTAGGCCTATTCTGGTGGATTTCCATCTCGAAGGAGGTTTAATGTCACTGTGTCCTGTGACCAGTTTACCTAGAGGGGGTAAAGAAGGGCAACCCTTAATAGTGATTCAGGATTGCTGTAACTGTCAATTTATTGATTTGTATCACAACAAATTAGCACGTTATATAGCGTACTGTATGCGTAGGCCATTTGAACAGTAGACTAATCATATTTGTCTCACTAGCCAATTGAGTCTTATGTTGATACTAATGCCTGAAATCCGTATCGTTTGTAGGGTAGGCTACTTATCTCTTGTAACACAAACTGGGGGCAATGCGTCAGACGTGTCCGCTCACATTAACATGGTTTTGTATCGCTGAGCCACTTGCTACCTCCTTCAAGAATTCGCCCCGACACTATGACAGAAATTTGGCGAGGCTACGTGTAGGCTACACTTTCATCCTGAGGTGGAAAATATGTTATTTATTAAGAGGGTGAGACACTGCTGTCTATTCCAGAAATTGTCGAGCTTTTCTACCGAAAGCTCACCTAAGCCAAGTGTTCTGGATCTTTGCTTTGAGACCATCGATGATTGCTCTCCGCACTACTGCTCATGCGTCCAAACGATTCAGTGCGAGGAGATGCTGTTTGGACTTCGGTGATGTCTTTGGAAGAGATGGTCTTATACCCCACGTAATTACACTGATTTTCTGCGAAAAGACTGACGATTCCTTGGACAATCGCCTCTTCGTTGTTAAATGCAAACATTTAAACTATTTTGATGTTACGATGTCTCAAATTGTGGCATGAATCCACTAAAACTTGTAATTTAATGTAATCTTATTTGCGTATGACTACATCAGTCACGTTAAACATCTGGATCTCGGGATAATTGGATCATCTCTCATGTGCCCCTCCTTCGCTCCTGCATGAGAAGGTGCATGCTTAGATGGACGTCTGGCAGTGATGTGTTGTGGACGAAATAGATTTCGCGCCGTATGTTTTAAGAGGATTCGCTATTGCTTTTAGTCTGGAAATGGCGTGATCCGTATCAGCGCAACCAGGAGGTATGTATGCCACTGCATGTGTAATAATTTTTAAATTGTGGTCCGTTTGGTTCGATTTTTCTACCATCATCTGCCAACTCAACGAAATGGTGCAATGCAACACTTATCTTTGATCTGTCGAGGCCGCACAAGAATTTTCCAGCTGCTGTAACTTTTGATTGCCTACCTGAGGCGTTAGAGCATCTTCTTGCTTTTGTAACGTTCCATGTTGAGTAGGCTAGGCTACTTAGGATTGCCCGTAAGATCTGTGTTTGTTTACAATTCAATCCTTGAGTCAAAATGTTTGTGTCCTCTCGAGGGTGCGTGTGCATGTGAGCGCGCGACTGTATCAGCATTTAGGGCTGACAAATGTCAGTAAATGTACACTCTACTAGGTTGTTAAAGGTCTTTTATATTCCCTTTTTCTTGTAGGACACTATAACCATGGATCCCTCCAACTGATGGCCCTTGTTTGGAAAAGCAATAGAGTCTGAGCCAAGCAGAGCACTAATGATGTCTTTTCCACACACGTTAGGCAAGTGCGTGACAGGCATATCATTCTCAATGAGTGCCTGGGTTGGCTGGGTTCTCTGTTTCTCCATGCTTCCGCTGCAGTACCTAGGGACTGAGGGCTCTGCTTTGAACTGCCACACGACCTGCATATGTGCCAGCAATGTTGTCAGTTGCTCCAAGATGAGCTTGACCACGGTCCCTACAGCTCTGCCTCTGTACACAGCAGTATTGGACCTCAGCTACAATAATATCACCAGGTTGCGTGCAGAGTGGACCCCGGTCAAGCTGCCCAAACTGCGCAACCTTTTACTAGGTCACAATGGGCTTCACTTTGTCTCATCTGAAGCATTTATATATGTCACTCAGCTCCGCTATCTGGACCTGTCCTCTAACCATCTGGATCAGCTGTATGAGTTAATGTTTGAACCTCTGGTGCACCTGGAGGTGCTGCTTCTCTACAACAACCGCATCTCACAGATTGACCGCACTGCCTTCAGCAGTCTCAACAGTCTACAGAAACTGTACCTGAGCCAAAACCAAATCTCCCGATTCCCAATGGAGCTGGTCAAAGACAAGACGCGACTCGAGAAGCTCAGCTTGCTGGACACGTCTTCTAATAAGGTCAAAAGTCTGCCACTCCAAGATCTTCAGAACCTCCCAGGCTGGATAAAGAATGGACTTTACTTCCACAATAATCCACTCCCATGCGACTGTGACCTCTACAGTTTGCTGACTCATTGGTATATTCGAAAGTTTAGCTCAGCCTACGACTTTAGGGATGACTACACTTGTGTGTTACCAGGCTCGGAGAAGAAAAAAATTGTAGCCGCTTTTGAGTTGAATACCCTCCTGAATTGCAGCACATTTAAGGAGGAGGGTCAGGAGACCTATTTGGAGCAGACGGTCTTTCTCAGCTGCGACACGCGGCAGCAAGACACAGTAAAGACCTGGATGCTACCCAACAATGTGCCGGTGATGCCAAATAGCAACCAGAGCGCCGTAGTCCTGCCCGACGGCAGGCTACAGATCAGTCCGGCGCGCGCGGAGGACTCAGGAGTGTACACTTGCTTCGCCGTGAGCGAGGCTCTCAACGAGACCCTGTATGTGGTGGTGAAGGTGCACAACTTCACCATCAGCGGCAACGGTGAGACGCTCAACACGGCCTACACCACCCTGGTGGGCTGCCTGGCCAGTGCGGTGCTCGTGCTCATCTACCTGTACCTCACGCCCTGCCGCTGCTTCTGCTGCCCCAACCACAACAAAGGTAAGATGCACCACGAGGATAGCATCCACTCCTCCATGCTCAGTGCCACACCTACTCATGAGGACTTGGCCACCAAAGCCCATCTTAACAGGCTTGTTGCTTTCATAGACCCCAAGGATCTCCAGGGGCAGAATGGCAAGCTCAACCCCAACGACGACGAGGACGTGGAGGAAGATGGCCTCCAGGGGAAAGCGCACAGGAAGAAATCCGTCGCAGAGTCCATCAGCTCTGTTTTCTCGGACACTCCTATTGTGGTCTGAGAAAGGACAATCCCCACTGGGCTTAGCCTTTCCCAATTAGATAGCTATTGGGAGGGGTCCACCCAGTGTTTGCCGAACTCATACTGTGACCTGTAAAATAAGAGGAATTGACATCCACACAGCCACTCAGCTTTTGGTTGACAGAGGCTGTGTAACCATACCATTAATCTTGTATCATTGTTGACAGGACAATATAGAACGCCTTTCCAGCATTGCAATCTGTAGCACTTAAGTATATACTGTGATAAGGCTGGGCAGCATATTAATATGTGGCTAGATGGGAAAAAGGTGTTGTTGGAACGATAGGTCATTGGCAGACTAAGACATTGATTAGCATTATTATGATATTGATTAGCTGACTGGGAAAAAGCCAGACATCTAGTTCTTTCTCGAGCATTAGCCTTGCAGAGTGGTATATTGAAAAGAAATAGACTAGAATGAGTTCTCAGTAGATGTTAGTACATATGTATTCCCCCGACTACTAACAGACCAGCCTGACATTGTTTGTAGAGTCCTCGTCAATGAGTCATTTCTAGAGGAGTGGCATGCCATACACAAACATCTCATTAAGTCTTGTGTCTGTCTTGGAGCAGAGGACAGGAAACTGCCCTAATAGTATCGTATTAAGTGAGCTGTCCAGAAATTGTTAAGTCTTGAAGACTGTGTGCTTGTAGAAAGTGCATTAGGGCTCTTTAGGTAGCCTACATTCTGTTGGAACTGCCTGTTTTTTCAAAGCAAAGTGCTCAACCTGAAGGGATTTCAGATTTCCTGATAACTGCAATTGTACAGTTACTTTTAAGTGTTCATGTACGACCTGAAAGAAACAACCATGTCGATCACAGTGTCATCATAAGTCTATGAAACATTTGTTAATGTTGTGGTTACATAATTAGCACATAATAGTGTTCCAAATGTGTTTTTCTATCGACATAATAGGAGGGTCAAGCCAATTTGATGACTTTAGATCAAAGTTCTTAGTGCAGTCCATGTGATGAGAGGAGTATTATATGCTGTGAAGAAAATCACCGGCAGTATTATTGTGCCCAGTATTTCTTGCGTGTTGTATTTAAACTGTGAGGACCCGTTTATTGCCCTTCACGAATTATTTGATTCTGAAGGAGGATGTTATTTAAATACAAACAGATTTTTCTTCCCAATTGTTTCTCTATTTTTAGCCATTGGCTGTAAATTATAAACACCCTGGCATTTATAAACCCTAGAAAAAATATAAATACCTTATATTGAATTCAGGTTTTGTCATAAGAAATAGTTTCTTAAATATTTGCACACAAAATCTAAAGTTGATGCTCAAAGTTGAAGTACAGCAAGTCCCTCCTGAAGTATTTATGGAAATGAACTGTAAAGCGATTTTGTGGTCTTTAGGGATAATTCAGAATTTACATCAACATCTCTGTTAGATGTTGAGGTGATTTTACAGCATTCAAGGTCTTGTTATTTATTTCATGGCAAACACAAGTACTCACTGTATGATCCAGGCAGTAATGAGGAAACATTTGTGACACTCATCCCTCGGCCAAAAAAGAGGAACAATTTCAATACCATGAGCATGCTTGTCATGACAACAGGAGAGCGGTCAATTAACAAATGATAATGACATTTGGACTATAGCTCCTTCAGAAACAAGGCTAATTCCATCATGATATAGGTGCCATGGCTAAACTAGAAGCTGTTGATCATGGCATCACATTAATTTGTTTCCACTTCCAGGTTACGGGATGAATTAGTCTGAACATGAGCTACAGAATGCAATGCCCTTTAAATATGCTTGATAATCTCCAATGATTAATAATACACTTGGCAGAGGGATATTTTGTTTTCAGAAAAGCACTTAAACCACTGCACTAAAATTCAAATACATGCCTAAGAATATGTACCTTCCCACTCACATTTACACATGGTCTGGTTTGACATGCTGCCACTTGTCCAGGTAGAGTTGATAGTGTGGTAGTGTGGTGTGATTTGCTGAATAATTGTACCTACACTCTACTTTCCCTCAATGGACTTAATCAAACAGGATGTGATGGTAATATATGTAAATATCTGTCATTAACAGATTTTACATTATGGCTTTGTTATGTCAGAATAAAAATCAGTTTTACGAGAGTGTCAATACTAGTTGCACACACATCATAATCTTGGAGATTTTTCTATAATGCGCATAGATTTCCCTGGCACTTTTAATATTTCAATTATAAGCCATTATCTGTCACAATCTGCTTGATGTGTTACTCGGAATCATCTAGACTGAAATGTTTTCTAATCTCAGGGAGGTGTTTGAGCAAATATCTAAAAATCTGAGGCAAATCAAAAAGCCATTGGGTTTTATCAAGACCTTCACAGCTGTTGAAGCTCTCCCTCTCTCCCTCATTCTTGACATCACCTCCAGACAGTGGACCTGCAACTCTCCATTCACTGCCTCCTAGCCTCCTAATCCCTAATGTAATGCATATTTCTCAAGAGAAAAAAAACATCTGCTAGAGATTTGATAACATGTTGCTGTATTTGTCTATTTTGTATAATTGTAACTGTATTCATGTTCAACACATTGTTGGTTGTGTGTAACATTCATCAAAAAAAAACACAAGTTTGTTGCTGTCTTTTATCTCTGATTTGTATAGGGATACATTGTTTCTCCATAGATAGACAAGCAGGTTGACAAAACACATCACAATGAATGTAGTGAAGACCTGTTACAGATAGGGCCTCCTGGGAGTGTACTATTGGCTCTCACACAACAATTTAAGTTACAATAATTTAAAATAACACCCAATGCCTGATGTCCATGTGACCTAAAGAGAGTGAGACAGATATAAATGTATTAGAGGATGTACTAAGCCATTTCAAAGTGTAGTAATACTAACCAGGTGTTAGATAATGCAAGGCATTATGTCACACCCCGCACGGTCAGGAATAAACTGAGAACTTAGATGTAAATGACATGCATTTCAATATGAGGTCTCATTGCAGTGGATTTGATTTTCATTCTGTATATTCTCTTCTGCCAAAGGATTTTTAGCACATGTGAATTCTCATCCAGAGAAGTCTAGTATGGCTATTTATATTAGAAATATTAATTATATGATATATTAATTTATATGATATATGGAATTTCAAATAAACGCGAGTAAATCTATCTCAATCTGGAGACATTTGAAAATGACATCTTTTGCTCTTTGAGAAGGGAACGAAAGATTACTTGCAGTTCTGCTGAATAAAATGAGATGTTGAAGTATTTTGATCTTGTCTATGAGCAACCCCACTCCTTGCAATAAGCAAGAGCTTCCCAAAGATAATCAATAGTTGAAAAGCAATTAGAAGTATGATGCTAGACAACTAAGTCCCAGTAGGTTCAAAACAATGTATAAATCTACTAGTCCTGTCTTAGGTATTGAATGATCACAGTAGGTTTGCAGAATTGCATGCTAAGGAATGCATCAAAGGTAGGGACTGTGCAAGAAAAGTATATGGTAATGCTAATCCCAGACCTCTAGGGTTTATAACTGTAGACAAGGTAGGCTATTATGAGAAATGCTCTCTGAACAATAAAACCATGACAACACTTTTGGTCTGGCACTTGTTCTTTTGCACTGTTCCGCATAAGACATTTACAAATGTAATCCCTTAAATGTTTCTTCATTGCACCAGAAGAACATTCATGTATCTAATAATGTATTATTGCTTGAGGAATATAGGCCCATATGTGGAATCTAGAAATTAAAATTCAAAAGTCAACAGATGGATATGGTTAAGGGAATGAAGCTTTTAGTTTACCTGCAGACACCATTGACACCAGACCCCTGAATAACCCTTGTTGTTTTGTGAGTGTATCTCATTATGAGTGGCATCAGTTAACACCCACACATTTCCCACCGCCTGCATGCTCCACATGCATTACTGTATCACAGAATGAAACCATGTGAGAGGTCAGATTTGTTTTTGTTGTTCTCCTATTCCGCTCTCATTTCAATTGGCATCTGACGGCAGTGAAATGTCAGCCAAATACAACTACAGGTATCAAGAGACCCAGAGTTTGTATTTGTTGTACATCTACTAAATCTGATGTTTCTGAGAGCAGCCCACCTGAGTCTATTTTAAAAACAGTTAGGTAGAGGTAGAAAGGAAGGATATCTGCACCAGGGCCTGTGACGCAATAGTGATTTGTGATAGTGATAGTGAATAGTGATTTTGGGAGGGTGGCAGGGTTATGCTGACCTTTTCAACTTGTGTTGAAATACAAGTAATGGAGGAAATAATCGGGTTGGTGGATACGTTTCACATGGTTATGTTTAGACCCTGAGCTGAGTGAGGTGCATAAGTACATTAAACCACTTACTCAGGTCAAGTGAACTAAGTGAAACCCTGCTGCAAACACACACTGCTTTTTATCTTTATTTGTCCAGTTGTAATTAGTGATTTGTTGGGAGTCTAGCGTGAAATGTCTTGTTCAAGGTGGATTACATCATCCTGCTGACTGTATTTTTCCAGTCTTGTTACTTTAGAGTGGAGCTTGGTACTCTACTGACATCTAGTGGTGATGATAAACAACTACTCCCTCTGACACAAGTAGTGTGGGGATGGAAGTTCTACCATGCACTATCATCTGTATCTAATGACTTCCAATTTTATTAGGAAGTCACTTATGAATCACAAGAGGAGACAGTTGACCATTAACATGAAAATGTATAGGCTAAAATTATATTTTGCTTTCAGACGTGATGGTAAAAAAATAACATTATTGCAATCTGTATGTTCCTGTATGCCACATACGGCTGAAGGGACAGCCCATGACTATTACACTCTTCTAAGAAGATGAAACAACCTTAGAATGTACATCCCTAAATGGAGAGAGTATCATTAGAAATCTAGAAGGTGTCTCTTATCATAGAACAGCTGACCTGAATGGCCATCTATCCACATGCTCAGAAAAGAGGATGTAAAGGAAAGGTATCAGATTCCAAACAAACTGACTCATTGACATTTACCAAATGAAACTACTAAAATGCCTATTATGACATTAAGGTTGGTCTACAGGGCTGTTGTGTTTGTTTCATGTTTACTATTTTTTGTGTTCCCGGTCAAAAATGACTGCTGCATTATAACTTGTTATAAATCTATAGTAACACATATTATCTAATGTTATGATAGACCTTTGTATCAACTAAGTTATATTGTACATAACCAGTTTTGAACTTCCATTTCCTATTTATGGCCTGCAGGCCTTATTGACCTGAGCTCATTCAAGTCAGAAAGGGGAAGATTCTATTGGGGAAAGGTTCCAGTGGGCGCTGGCATAGAAGCAAAGGTGTGTTTGTGTGTGTGTTTTAATTTACAGAAGCACACATACAGTCCATTTTATCAATAGGTATGTGCCTGGACTCAAGTTTATACACTGATCATTTTCTCAATCATTCATTTCTAATGGCCGATCTTTTTTGATAGTGAATACACATGGGTGTAATGGGAAGTTAAATAAAACTCTCAAATTGTTATGAAAATTATCAACATTTGTTTTGTGTGTTCAGATGACCTGTGTTAACAAAGTCATGGAGCCTCATGGTAGTCAGAATAAACAATATTTTTGAGAGAAAAGAATTGTCAATCAGTCACATTTGACCACGAACACAACAGGAGGGTTAAATGTTTTCTTCCTACGAAATAACTTTTGTAGTTTGAATAGGAAACTGTTCTTCATCCTCTGCACTCTAGGTCCTCTTTTATTTTCACTGTGTATGCTTCCCCTTGGCTCCATCTCTGAGAAATACAACATTCAATGTCATTGTTATGCAGATGACACACAGTTTTAGCTTCCCGTTACACCGGATAATACTTGTTGATTGCACAACCTCGTTAACTGTCTAAATGATACTAAATGCTGGATGTCATTAGTAGTACGATGAGAGACAGCTTTTACCCATTCAGAATCATAGCTAAACTGTGATTTTTACCTCACAAGGACCTGGAAACACTGTAACTCCCCTATATGGAATTGACATGTCACTCAGATTGCAACTTGTTCAGAATGCTGTCATCAGTTTTTTAACTGGAATAAGAAAAAGGGAGCACATCACTCCTGTTCTGGCTAAATTGTATTGGTTACCTGTGAAATATAGATTAGATTTCAAAATATTACTTTTTGTTTTTAAATCCCTGAATGGTTTAGCTCCACAATGTATTATTGATCTGTTAAGTCCATATTCTGCTCCCAGGTCACTTAAGTCATCCTCACAAAACTCTGTTCTGCTTTCACGCCTCAAAACCAAGGGGACCATTTCTGTTGATGCCTCCCCGCTCTGGAATAATCATCCTTAAATCCTTCATTTCACAATTCTCATTTTTTACTCTTTTCATCTGATACTTATTATTAATTGTTCACTTTTCCCTCCTCTTGTAACCTCATTTTTTAGTTGTGAATCATTTGTTTAATTGTAAAGCACTTTAGCTCAACCTGTTTTTTCAAATGTGCTATAATAATAAAATGACCTTGACCTACAAGGCTACTGTGAACTGCAGGTTTTGGTATTAAAATAAATTTAAAGCAACAGTATGTGGCAGTTTGTGTTTGAAGTTTGAGGTATGATTTTTTTTATATAGGCAACTTGTTTTCACATTATCAAATTCTTTTAAAATCGATATATAAAGGATAGGACTTGCTACCCAGGCTACTTATGAAGTTCAGTGGTCTGATAGACTACTTGATGAAAATGTAAGAAAAGGCATCACACCAGCCTCAACTAGCACCTACATCACCAGGACACCATTGAGTACACTAGTACACTCTTATCGGTGCCAAAACTGTGCCGTTATTGGTTTATGCAGATCTTTTAGGGCAGGGTATATGCAGGAAATTGGAAGTCAAATACGGTATAGAATCCTTTTAAAGGCTTTTACAATATATTTTTATACCTCAATGCCACTGGTAACCGGCAGGGTTCCCACAAAATGTAAAATTCCATGACACTTCCCTGACTTTCCCTGACAAAAAAAAGAATTTCCATGACCTACTTTAAAATGAAGGGTACAAGATTTCAGAACAGTCGCGTAGCGTTTAAGAATCTTTAACTTTTTTTTTGAGCAAATAAATGGGTATTGAATGAACAAAGTTGGGCTAACCACAACTCCTCAACTCTAATAACCAGATATACACCAATTCTGAATTCAAAATTCCCTGATATTCCATAACTTTGCCCTAAAAATTATAAAATTCCCTGACTTTCCATGTTTGGAATAGACTTTCCAAAATTCCACGATATTCCAGAAATTCCATGACCCGTGGGAACCCTGAACCGGTTAGATTAGTGGCACCTTTAACTTGCATTGATTTTGTCTTAGTTTGCAATAATGTCTACAGAGCACTGTATCAATGCAACAGAATTCAGGAGGGAACACAACTCAACAAATTATTCCTCTTAGTTTACAGGCCGTCAAGGATGAAAAGACATTTGTGTTGCATTGTCAAACTAGCCAACAAAAGACAGTCAGTGGCTTTGTGAGCATGCAATATGAAATGTGTTAAATTTAGCAAGATTCTAAACCTAGAACACTAGAAGAATCCCTATGCAACTATACAATATATAATAAATACATTCATGTATCCTTTTAGCATACAAAGTCTTTGGACAAAGACTGGATTGAAATAAATAAAATGTAGTACTTTGTAAAATGGTGATTAAAACCTTTTACTACTTTTTAAGGTAGATTACCTTACGTTCCACTGCTCTTTACTAAAAAACATGCAAAAACATTTAAAAAAATTGTGTCAAACATGTGGGTTTTGATCACCTCTCCTGTTGAGTGCAGGAACACAATTGAAGAACAAGCCAACCCATGTCATTCAAGTGTTAGGGATATTTAATTCATTTTCCATTAATTGACATTTTCTATTTAGCAGCATCTTAGGAAGGTCTTGAGGTATATCTGTACTCATACACGGGGAATCAGCTCTCATTCATATTCACATTTCATAAACACTCACATTTACAAACTCACACTCTCACTCACACATACAAAACACTCGACCCAGCTGTGTTGCGTACAGCCCATCATGTCCTGTGCATAAATTCTGTGGCAATAGATGGCAGTAGGCTTCTTCTCCTAGTGGTTTTAAGGCAGACTGCCTCAGTGATGAAGCTTTGGCTGAGGAGGATAGAAGAAGTGTCATTAGTTCAGCCTCAAAGCACACCATCATCTTTGTTCATGAAAAAAAGTAACTTTTCAAGAGATATTTAAACAGCTCATTTGTACACTTTTGCAAACTGTGTGGACTTGATACTGAACCATTATGTTAAAAACATAAATAAAATCTCTAAAGTTGGTAGCTCATTGGCATGTTCAGTCTGGAATATTGAGCTCACTCATGGGCGTAGATGTGTGTGGGGTCCGAAGGACGTGTCCACACCAATATCAAACAATGACTGAAATGTCTCCTCCAATATTCAGGTTGAAACGGGGTAAAAAAGCGCCTCGTGCGGTACACAAAAGGTTAAATAATTTCCCACTTCATTAAACGCCACCTAAAATACGTCTTTGAGACAGGTCTGTTTTTTGATTGGCTTAGCTCCCTGTAGTAGCCTATGTAATACTGTCGATTAGAAGTTTTTGGCACACTTGGCTGCAAAGATCTTAGCTCTATAATCTTTGCTTGGCTGTCGATTCGAGGATGTCGGGCAAGAAAAGAAAGGTGGAGGACATCAGAAGCTATTTCAAGAAACAAAGTGTAGGCCGAAGTCATAATATTATGCGCTAGTTCAAGGCATAGAAATGCCAGAAACGTTGTTTTTTGCTACACATTTAGTTGACAGTGCTATATGTGTATAGCCTATTAAATGGACGTTGGAATCAACCAATAGCTAGTTCAGCTATATGACAATGGTTAGGAAAGGAAATGTATGCTTTTAACCAGCAGTGCTATAAATGTTTGCTAAAATGAATCGCAATCGATTTGTTACTTTGTCAAATGACAGAAAAAGCAACCCAGCCGCTCACTTTATCAAACAGTGGTGGTGTGGCAGGGTCACTCACAGCAGCAGGTGAACTTGAATAAGGACATGGTGTTTTTTTTAGTGTTAGCTAGTTATAGGCTAGTTAGACCTAGTGAATACTACTGGTCTTTTTCGAGATTTGAGTCGTGCTGTGTCACTGCTCATGACATCAATATTTTATTTAAGTGACAGAGGAACCCCGGCCAGGTTGTTGCTCAAATTTGACATGGTGTTTTGACTAAATGTATTACTGCATATGCATCAGTAGGTAATGCATCATACAAATTTTGTCCCCACCAAAGCTCAGACCAAACCTACGCTGTTGAGCTCACTGTTTTTTTTACACAGCAATATAACCCTGCTCTAGACGCACTGTATCTCTCTCAGCCCTCACCTTCTGTGTGTCAAGTTTCTTCTCCAGCCCAAGGGAGGCTGCCGCCCCTTTGCTGTCCTTTTTCCAAGAGAAGAAGCTGGAATGTGAGGGGGATGACAGGCCCAGAGATTTGGGGGGTTGCGAGGGGGTCACGGGAGGTGAGACACCACTGGCCTTGCGTTTCTTGCCCAAGCCCTTGTGGTCGTATCCGTCGGGCCGCCGGTGTGGTCCTGCGCCGCTGCCCGCACCCGTTCCTGCGCCTCCTCCTCCTCCTCTGCTGGAGTGCTCCGGGGGTGTGGAGGGAGCGTGGCCGGAGGGAGGCCCCGCGGGCCGCTTGGCCAGCGAGGGCGAGCGTGCCTGGGCTGTGTGCGCCGTCGGCCGCGGCTTGCTCAACAGTGACAGGGCCCCGTTGACAGGCCTCCGAGAAGACGCGGGAGTGGTGGACTTGTCCGGGGAGGCCACAAAGGCGCGTTCCTCTTGCCGCTCGTAGCCCCTGGCGGCGCTGCCGCGGGCGGATGATGGCGACTGCTCCTCCCTCCCCCCCGTGCCGGGCGAGGCCCCTGCCTCGGCCCGTCGGCTCCGCTCCAGCTCGCGCTGGCGCAGCTGCTGCTTGCTGGGCCGGCCCACGGGGTTCTTGGGTCGGCCGGGCCCCAAGGCTGCGGCCGGCCTGATGCCTTTAGTCTCTGATTGTCCTGAGGTGTTCTCCCTGCCCGCGCGCGGAGGGAGCGAGGAGCTGCTAGTCCTGAGGGAGGAGAGGGCGGGCGACGAAGAGGATGAGGAGGAGGAGGAGGCGGCAGACGCACGGGTCGAGGCGCCGCCTGAGGGGTCCTGAGAGCTGGGGACAGATGCCACCGCTGCTGGAGTTCTGCTGGGCCGCGTGTCTGCCACCTGGGGGATTTTCCTGCAGAGAACCCAAAACATTATGGGATGGTTTCCACATGATGGATGACTGAAAACTGACAAAATAGTGCTAGTCTTTAATTTGTATTAATCTGTACCTTATGCTAAAGTCTTCATCAAAACCAATACAGAGCAAGACATTCAGACACAGAAGCCTAAACTGCCTCTGAATTGTAACAGCTATTATACCAGGGGCAAATCATCAATCCTACATGAGAGGCTGAAAAAATATACCGGCTTCAATATCAAAGTATACCGTACTTGGTCACAACAGTGCCACTCTAGCTATATACTGCAAAACATAGATCACATAACCTTTTAAAAGCACAATTGTGTATTGTTCTCTCTACATGTATTCAAAGATACCCGATGGTCCACTTGAGAAATGAATACAGTTTGTAGTGAGTATTACGAGTATTAAGTAATCCATGTTCCCAACCCAAAAGCCATGACTGAGGACCTGTAGGATACTGTATTAATTGTAAAACTGATTAACTGGGCAAAATGTAGCAATTGCTCTCTACTAATTTTGTGCTTTGCAAATACCTGGAGAAATAAAGTTCAATATTTTAAGTTGAATGAACTTAGAATGTTGCTCATCAGCCCCTCTAAGCCTTGACATATCAAAGAATGGAAGTTGCCTTTAACAGGTGTGTATCAGTGAATCTGTAAGTGAAATTGCACTCACTTCCAGAGATGCGCGCTGATGTGCTGCTCGACCATGGCACTCACGGCTGACCGCAGATGATGCAGCCGCCGGTCGAAGGTGAAGACACTGCAGCTCAGTGCCCGACTGCCAAACGTGCACAACTGTGAATGAGTGAAGGAGAAAGCTTGCGTTAGGAGAGCTAAACATCACAGAGTCCATGAACTTGCAAGCAGCTAACAAGTCCATGGTGAGGATTCTACAGTGAATAGCGTGAAAATCTGACTGTGTGCTGGCAGGCCTGTCATGTAATGCTACTAAAATAAAATTATATAATCAAATATAATCAATAATATCAATACACAAAAATTCACTCAATATAGAAAATTTTAAATTTGTTTTGACAAAACGAAATATCCCAAAACCAAGTGTTTCTTCATGGAGTCATTTGCTAAAAAAAAGCTTATGTGTTAAGTTTTCTCTCTAATGTCGTACCCCAAGAGGTTTGGGATGCCATGGACTGAACGGGAGGTCTAGGGTCTCCTCCTGGCCCTCTCCTTCGCTCTCGTCGCTGGAAAGGCGACTGTGATTGTTGGACTGCGGCGTGGGTTCCTCCACTTCTGCTGGAACTTCCATCTCCTCTTCCACAGCACTCTCCGAGGGAGTCCTGGGCCTGCCAATCAACAGACAGCACAGCCCTCGGTCACCTTCCACATCAACCTCACTGTGCCACCAGATAAGCCTTTTATGTGTTCATAAGATTACTGCTGCCAGTGTTAAGATGTACCATCACAGAAAATGAAATGTTAATGCTGCCCTCTCGTGTGGAAAGTGACACTTAAACTACTTAGTCATTGTTTGCCCTTTACAAGGATAGAGACAGAGTCAATGGTATGTGAGAATGTTAAGAGACACAGCTCAAGGCCAAAGTGACGGTCAATCTCTGCTACTACAGATATTCATTCATAGCTGTTCAAAAATGACTAGAACAACGTAATGCACTTAGAACTTCAGACTTATTTGTCTCATTGCTCATACCTGAGATTTACATGGTTTGGCTGACGTTTGCAGTGAGGAGGCCCGGTTTGGCTAACGGGGGTCTCAGAACAGGGGGGCTCCGTTTCTAGCGTTTCTCTGAGAACAGGGGCCCGCTCCCGAGCCTTCGAGCCCATTTTCAACTCTGTGACCAGCTGGTCAAAATTCTTGCTCCTTCCAACAACCTGCCTTCGCTGGTGAATGGAGTGGATCTGCAACAAAAATGGGCAAAAACAGACAAATCAAAAGGAATATTACGACTGAAAAAGCACAATAACTTTATTTAAATTATTGTTTGGTTCTCTGAACAAATATGAAGCTGCATTAAGATAAGATTAGATTAGATTAGATTAGATTAGACTAGATTCAACTTTATTATCATTGTGCAGAGTACAAGTTGATACAAGTAAGATGATGGAAACGATAACATAAACATAAAGGTAAAGATAAAAAGGTAAAAATGGATGTGCAGGCAGCAAACCTGAGCACATGGTTTGGGATGCATGCACAGACAATGGAAATAGACACTTACATTACATGTCAGGAGCCTGGTGCAAACTTTCTTCCTCTCTGGATCAAGTACTCCACAGTGCTTGTCCAGGTCTAATTCCTTTCCTGCAGGTACAAAAACATGCACAAGTGTCCATAACAAGCAACAAAATGCAGTCTCAAATGTGAAACCAAACAGCATGATGGGCCTCGACAATGAGGCACAGTACACCATCATTTAAGGATTTTGATGGCTGATTTTAAAAGATTTGATGGCTGATTTAAAAAGATTGTTGTGACGCTTAGGATGCTTTCAGACTAAGCGTCTTTTTCTGACAAAAGAAGTTGCGCAGACCGCTTTTTCAGTTTGAAAAAAGTAATAATCTGCCATCGTTTTTGTTCAAAAAAGCAGCCGGAAGCGTCTTTTTGCGATAGACAAAGTGCCTAACGTTACGTGTGGATACAAAATGTCGTGGAAGAGAAAATTGGCGTTGGCTATTGCCTTTGGTATGTTATGGTAAAATTGTGAAGCCATGTCAAACTATGCTCTTCTGATAGTACGCTCAGACACTAAAAAAACAAGTCTCTCGACCGGTGTTCTGTCACCTTCTCCATTTTTTACTTGTTGTCATGGGAAACCACAGGTCTCGGTAATCCGCTTGTGATTGGTCAGCTGTAAAAAAACAGTGTGACATATGGCGTTTCTCCGCTAGAAGTTTAATATTTCTCAACTTTATAAACAGCTCTGAGCTGCAGAACAAGACGGCCGTGATCACGTTTTAAAAGAAGCCGAGTACTTGTTTTTAAAACACGGCCTTCTCCATAGGATTATAATGTAAAACAGACGCCGGCAGCTGCAAAAAAGATGCTTAGTCTGAACGTACCCTTACTGTGCACTTTCTTGTAGGTTCGGCTGTAGGTTCTCGGCCCACGCAAGGGGCTGAGAACATCCACAGGTGGTCCTTGCATGCCCTTCTGGAGGGGCTTCTCTCCAGGAGAGGGTGCGCTGGGTTGCACTGCCCCGTGGCGCCATGGAGGGTCTCGAGGACTAGGGGCAGAAGAGTGGGGTGGTGATGGCGGGGTTCCCTGGGACAGCTTATCGCCTGGCAACGCGCTGAAGGTGGAAGACAACATTGTAAGATAAAGCAAATGCAAACATGTACGTGTGCAAACTCAACAAAGTGGTTAACTGATCATCTTTCCATAATACACATGGGTAATTCTCCATGGCATGGAAACTCAAGCTCTGCAGTGAGAATTTCCCTTTCTTCTTGAGGAGCTGACAACCATCTTCCCAATGCCGATGACTAATTTATCTAAATGCTCCACACACAGGATGATAAAGTAAAGACAGAAAGAGTATGCTACCTGCAGGAGAGAGAGAGAGAGAGAGAGAACACACAGTAATGACACAATGCCTTACCTGGCACCCTCTTTCTGGGCTTTTGTGGGCCTGTGTGTGGCAGGCGGCGGTGGAGCCCTGGGCGATCCTGGCTCCTGCCACCTGCCATCCCGCGCTTCCCGAGAGGCACTGTGCGGACCAGGAGGACGACCAGGCCGAGGTCGCTTCAGCGGGCTCGACAGAGAGTGGTCGCCGTAGAGTTTGCCGAGTGGCCCATGTCGCCTCTCGCAGTGTTTCTCAAATGCCTGGGGCTTCACCACCTGTCCACAATGACTGCACACCACCAGGAAAAAAGTCGTCGTGCGCTGGGCAGTGGCCATAAATTGACATATCTGCATGAAATTGAGAGGAAAGTGAGAAGAATGTTCTCTATAAAAGCAGCAATGGTATCATGCCTTAATAGTCTTTACATTTCACATGCCAATAAGAGGTGCTTGTTCACCATGGAAGGAACATGTACACACCAGTTTCTTGGTTCAGTTCTCCACATAGCTAACTAGTACTTAAACAGGTGTGCTACAGACACTGTTCATTTGTTCTGTCTTCGTAAGTTCCATAATTACAAATGCAACTAACCTTCTTTCCTGAGTGTCATAGTTTCCATCCTTTTCTTCACATTCTTGCTGCATTCTTCTGTATTAGACGCTATAAAGAAAGGATCGTGACATCAATAATGTACACTAACAAGGCTATCAAACAGACAGATCACAAGTGGGTTGACGGTTCGATGGATTCTAAATGAGTTCAGATTCAGGTTTAAGATATGTACACACACACACACACAATGATGTACAGGGCACTCTTCACTGAAGTTTTTGGGGGGGGGGCATACATGCACTTACAATATGCTGATTGCCTGGTTTAGCTACAGAAGCCAAAATTGCCAATCTCAGCGCATATACATGGGATGGTATCTTTGAAGAATGCTTGCTAGTGAGAAAGTACATGAGGGCGTATACAGAATCTTAGCTAACTGGTTGCCCATCTAGCTAGCGAGTAGCTAACGGTAGCTAAAGCTAAGCAACGTTAATTTGAATGATTAATTCTACGAGGGCTTACGAGACAGCTCAATACTAACAGATCTATACAGACAAGCTAATTAACACCCAAACTTAGGAAGAGGTATTTAGCGCGTTCTCTTATTCGCCAAGTCAACTTTGCTAGAAGAAAGAGCTCCACCTTCACTTCCCGTTGTCTGCAATCCATTTCTCCTAACGTTAGCTTGCTAGCTACCATCCCCATCCACTCCTTTATGTGGTTCCCTATGAAGGCAATGCGTTTGTGTGGCTTGATATACAGTAAACATGTTAAATATAAAAATATCGCCGATTAACTTGGCTTTCTCATCCTATAGGCTGGCGAACCTATCGAGAGTGACACAAGCTAGCTAACAAGCGCTAGCTAGTTAGCGAGCCAACTTAATGGCTGAGAAGCAGGAAAACCCTGAGCATGACCATCTGTGATGGGCACAAGCATATCGATGTGATTCAAATACACAAGGATAATGGATTACTCATATATATCATAATATACATCGGATATGTGCTCACTGAACAATGAGACCTGTGAGATTTCTCAAAGTATCGTTAACAATTGTTAGCTAAAGTTGACTACAAATCTATGCCGCGCTAGGACCCAGTGGGTCTTTTGTTTGGGTTACGGTGAGTGGGTACCGTGCTTTTTTAAAGAATATAAGTCTGTCCAGACTGTCAGCACGATCGCAGGTATTTCAGTTTGGAGGACAATCGCATTACTCACCCTCCGATGCGGAAACGTTGGTCTTATCTATCCAGGAGCTCCAACTTTGTCCTACGAACTCAACTGGGATAGAACTCCGCCGATCTGAAGCAGCCATTACTGCTGCTGCGCGTGCACGTACCGCCATCATCACAGCGCGCTCTCACTCAAGACGTCATAGCACGCCTTCGCAATGCGTGAACGTGCACATTTTGGGTCTACTTCCTAAAGATCTGCAGGTGCATATCTGATACCAGCAACAGAGCTTACTTGCATGAGCATTCCACATGTTATTGTAGATTTCTCATACAGTCGTATATGTCCAAGCCGAATCTTCTGTCTTTGGAAGAAAATCCGCCCAACAACACTGCAACAACTCATTTGGGCATTTTTTGTTGGTGCTCCAGCCTGCATCCTGATATACTCTAGGCCTGTCTGGTCACCTGTCTGGTGTATATTTAGGACTTCAATAGATGCCATCATCTTGCTCTTTGGTATGACAACTAACGACTTTTAACAAAAAGCAAATTAGTATTGTAGGAACTGTCATATCTGCACACAACCAATGTTAACATTATTTATTATTACATAATAACAATGTCAACAATCCACAATATACAATGTAACTTGATAACAATGTTACAAGACAACATAATATTGCAGTTCTGCAAAGTCTTCACAAGCAAAAAAGCAATGCTTTTATTTTAACGCTTTTATTAGAAATCCATGTTAATTTTCAGCAAAATGTTAATAACAAATAACCAAAACAGATAAAAAACCTAATTAAACACCCCACTGCCTGTCTTCACAAATGAGCGCCGAGAGCATAAACAGTAAAAAAATAAGGCAATCACTGTCTACGTTTTAGAATAACATAACTTTACTTCAGCACAATCAAAATTTATTATTAGTCTACAAACACAATATAATGTATAATGTAGTGTGTTGACAATCTGAGATCATAACATTTCTATTGAAAATAAAAACCTTTTTTAAAGATGACAGATGTGAGATGACAATAACGGACATTTTGCATACACTACAGTTCAGCTTTTTAATATGCCAATTCACCAAAGTGACACAAAATAGCATGTGAAAAAAAAAAAAAAAAAAAAAAAAAAAAAAAATCGAGGTGTATATTGGAGTGACTTGTTTTTTAAAAAAAAAAAAAAAAAAAATCACTTTAAAGCAAAAACTTTTTGCTTGAATCTGCTATTTCAACTTTCAATACGTTCATGAAACCAATCCAATAACAATTCCTTCTACAGAACGTTCTCACATCTGACATTCATAAGTAAAATGGATAGGTATTGCCAATATAAGCTATTTTATTTCACCTGACATAGTAAATCTGAAAGCCAACACAGATATTTCTACCGTCCAGGGAAAGGTTGCTCTCCTGCCTCTGGGTTATCAGCAGGGGGAGCTGCAGTTGGCTTGTGGAAGGGTGTTTCTTTGAAGATGAACCAACAGTTTCCAGCCCATAGGATGAGGTTAAGAAAGCCAAAGGTCTGAAATGAACAGATGTGAAAGCTTAGTCACCCACAAGGGGGATTCTAGAGAAAAGTACGGTATGGAAGGGTTTACCCTACATTATAAAGTCTCAGGTGCGGCACCTAAGCCAGTGTTTCTTAACTGGTCTGGCCTTGGGAACTTCAATTTTCCATAGTCAATAAGTCGCGACCCATATTTTAGTGTTCAAGCCAACTGATAAAGTGAGGTAGCCTACGTGGTAAGACGTGCAAAGTGCCTGTAGCCTACTTGTTTGGAACATGCTGATGTTAGGCACATTTGTGAAGTCTCAACTCCTGTGTCGCCTTTCAAAGTTTTTGACAGGTTTGTATTTGACAGTAGGGTGCTTTGTATCCATGTGGCGTTCTAGTTTCTTTGAAAAAGAATGACACATTTTGATTGGTGTAACTACAGGACGAGAAATGATGAAATCCCAAATGATGTAACTACAGGACAGGAAATGATGAAATCCCAAAATCCTTCCCAATTTCACATGAAAGAGCATTATTCTTACATTGTTTCATTATTTTCCCACACAGGTTTACACAGAGTGATGAATACCTCCACACTTTCACTTCTGAGAGACTCTGCCTCTCTGAAATGCTCTTTATTTTTATATATATATAAAAATATATATATATATAAAAAATCAATCATGGTGCCAGTTTAACTAATTAACTGTGAAATGCTCCTACTTTTGTTTTGTCTTTATCGTTACACAAATTTCAAATTCAAAATGAGCTTAAATTTTTCACAAAATAGTTAAGTTTGTCACTTTTAACAGCTGATATGTTGTCGATGTCCTTTTTTTTGCAGCTAAATATGGGTTTCCAATATTCAGGAGCAAACTGAAGCTTTCTCTCAAATGGGAAACTACTCTGGCAACAGGAATGACCTGCCAATCAAGACTGGATGAGAGTTTGTGTGATTGGTGTGTGACTAGATACTATGACAAATGCACAGGTTTTCTGATATTAAAAAAAAAAAAAAAAATTAAGCATGGCTGCATCTGAGATTTTTTACAGATCAAAATGACATAAGCCTAAAAGCTGTTTTGAGTTAAGGCCATATGTTTAGTCTATTGAAAAGCCTAACTTGATGATCGAGAAGAGAAACCATTTTGTGGAATGAAGCATCATCATATGAAATTTGCAACGATGTGACTCAAAAACAGTCTCTGGTTGCCTATAAGTGACATCACACTCTGTCTACCACTCATTGTCTATAGCTGGTCATGCTTTTCATGTGTGGCATTCTGAAACTTCAAACTTCCTTAGATTCGGGACCACTGACGTGCAGACTTCTTGAATGGCAGGGCGAAAAAACAAAATGGACACCTCACAAGACATGGGGTCCCAACCCCACGGAAAAAGCTACCATGTAACAAGCATGGACAGATTATGAGCCACTGGGCAAAGATATGTTCCTTTCCATTGCAAGGCCACTTCATAGCGACGCAGTGCTATCTGAGGGCACTTCATGATTTTCTTTCTTCCATCAGAAAGACACCTGTAGGGAACATCAACTTTATCCTATTGTAAAGGCACCTATTTATCACATATTATCCACTGCAGGGGCATCCATTAGGAAACATCCCTAAATCGATACAACAGTTGGACTTATTTGCACTACCACCGTAACACACACACACACCTCATAGAGCACCTTACCACTGCATACTGAAACACAGGGTCAGTCCCTGCCCTGTCACTGCAAGCGCCTCATGCTTATACTGTACATCCTTAGTACATTCATGTGGGTCTTTGATTTGGTATATTTTACTGTCACCCTGTTTAAGTTTAGTTTATGTTGTTGTGTGTGATGTGTTTGATGCTCATTGAGCTCAATGCAAATCAAACCAGCTAATAGGCTAACTGAAATAACACCCATGCCATCTCTAGGTATGGTGAAGGGTATGTGATGATGTGGGGCTATTTTAATTCCAAAGACCAAGGTAACTTTATCAGGATGCACAGTATTCTGGATCCATGAAATAACTGGCCTTTAAAAATAAAAATCTGCCTGTCTCTATGGGAATTTAACATGGGGGAATACTTATGACCCCTGTATTTTAAGGAAGAACATTTATTTATTTATGATACATTATTCATTCACTAAGAAAATTGGTGTCCTTAAAGGTTAGATATTTCCTCATTTTTCACTTAAGGCATTAAGATCAATTTCCAAAAGATGATTTTATATTCCTCTTTTCAGTCAACTTTAGCATGGGTGCCAATACTTTTGGCCATCACTGTATATCTATCTATCTATCTATCTATCTATCTATCTATCTATCTATCTATCTATCTATCTATCTATCTATCTATCTATCTATCTATCTATCTATCTATCTATCTATCTATCTATCTATCTATCTATAGTAGGGACACCCTTTAATTCACTGCATCACATTTTATCCACTAGAGGTGCACCTACGTTGGCATTTCTTTATGTTTTCTCACATGTAGTACAATATACAGGGCTGCATTCCACTGCATTCTGTACTAGAAATGACACCCTTTGGTACACTGGCATGTAGGGGTAGTAAAGAGGGCATTCGATAATGGCACTTTTTCCAATGGAAGGGCACACATACGAAACGGCAAGTATAGGCCATTGTAAGGAGCACCTTATAGGGTCTTGCATTATGTTTACAACACTAGAAGGGCACTCATTAAGACACATTCTTCAAACTTATTGTTTGAGGTGCCACTCTAGCGGGCACTGAAAACATTTTCTCATGAAAATCCGACAATTTTGAGGGCATTTTTTTTACATGTTTATTGCAATTATGTTTGGGACGATTATTGCTTGTTTCTATTTGGGACCTTGGAGTCGGAATTGTTGTTTGTTTATTCTAAGTCTAAAGGCAGTCCAAAGTAGCCTGGGCTATTCGAAGTGTTAACATTTTCACATTGTTTTGAGCGACTGCATAGGCTACCCACTGGTTCGCGTTTCATGCAAGCAAACCGCATTCTATATTGTTGAGGTCAGACATGATAATCATCCAAACATCTTGCATCTTGACTTTCTACCCATTCTACCCTCTCTGGACCTGCGCTGTGCTGTGAGCGGCAAAAGCCATGTGTGCTTCTTTTCATATATTAGACGATATCTTTTGCATTTCTTATCCAAACCACATCAACTTGGCACTGCACTCACTTCTGCCCGTAGCAAGACACTTGCCAATCAATCGGACGAACGGTCCGACAGATAAACGAATAATAAACACATAGACAGACAGACGTTCCTGTAATTAATAGACAGATATCGTTATGGTAAGGTTATGGTTATAGTACAGTATGAATCATCTCCTCAAAACATTCATTTAATATCTCTTCCAGGATTTACATGGACCAGAGTTCTTATGAAAAGATTACTGTTATCACTGTTTCTAATTCTATGGTAATGGAAGTTGAAACATCTTTGACAATGTGGAACATTGTATATAATGACCATATAATGTTACCATACGAAAACTATCCATTTAGTAATGAGGGAAATCCAAACAAATCTTCCATTCGCAACACAAAGTTTGTTTTTGAAAAAATTGTGACTGAACCTACCACTGAGGCATTGAGGCGTCCCATGTGCGGGATGGCACCTGGTGTACAGGTGTTCCCTTCCTTGCACACACTGAGGATGGTGACCAGAGTAGACGGACTGGTGGCGAACTTGATATCAGTGAGGCCCTTACCCCAAGCAGAAGAGCACACCAGCCACAGGAAAGCAAATGCACCAGTCACCAGCAGGTCCTGTTGGTAAGAGGACGGATGAATTTAAACACCGCCATCAACTGAATGTTGACACATAGGATCTCAGAACTGATAGATTAATATCAGGAGTTATTACAAACATCATCAGAGGCACCCAGGCACACCCAGATACAGGCCACTGAAAAGCTCAAGCTTAATTATGCTTTCCATTGTACAATCTGCTGGGTGACCTTTCACCAGATTCTCCGTAATATCTAAAAACAATTCCAAGGATATCTTGGCTAATAAATATTCCTAGCTTTGTTTGGTGAACAAGATATGCTTGACTAAATTATTTAAAAGAATAGGGAATATTTGATTATTTTTTACTTAATTATAGTAAGAGACTTTCAGAGTGCATGGAGACTACAGTACAGTCCTTGACAGGGGTAGTGTTAGACAAGTCTGTACACACTAGAGTACGGGTGTGACTGACTTATTTCACCTCGTGACTACTTGCTCTTCACTTTTACTTACTAGGC
The DNA here is from genome assembly GCF_017589495.1 of Alosa alosa. Taxonomy (NCBI): domain Eukaryota; kingdom Metazoa; phylum Chordata; class Actinopteri; order Clupeiformes; family Clupeidae; genus Alosa; species Alosa alosa. The sequence goes on along the minus strand of NC_063192.1, from coordinate 17,299,565 downwards.
AAAGTAAATGAATGTTGTACTGAGCCAAAAATAAAACAGACACTAGAGATATGAATAATTGTATTTGTCCCCAAAACAAATGTATGTTGCTTGTAAGTAATTATGCAGTTTTTACTAGAATCCTAATACTGTAGTGTAACAATGTTTTATTGGATAATGACAAAGAGAAAGCACATGACATCCAATCAGAGGAGTATGACTGTTGTCAATGAAACCGGGAATGACACTGCATTTAGATCAATTATGTTAAAAAGGTAGTTACACGATCAGACTGAGCAGTTTGTTTCAAAAGGTGCTAAAAATAACACCCTCTTATGGTCTTATGGTCATCAGGCAACTTTGAAACATACTGGTGTGTTAGCAAGAAACTACATTTGTTTCCGTTTTTTTTCATTGTGTACAATATATAATATTTGTACACAATATTTGTACAGGGAGGCCACACCAGGCAAGTAACTGAAGTGTTCCGTTTGCATTGCATCTGCTGTGTGCTCTACTATGATGTGATGGATCAGATGTGGTAGCTGTGCATATGTGTGGAAATGTGGAATGTGCATTCCAATTTTCTGCTAACCATAAGGTCTTATAATATGCTGTGTTGAAGTGGTGGATGTAGATTTTGAGGGTGAAAAGGTGCAAACATTTTTTTTTTAATTGTCCAGGCTAATTTTACTTAAAGGTGCTCTAAGCGATGTTGGGTAATGTCACTTCTGTTGACATTCAAACAAAGCAGAGAGCTAGCTTGCTACTCCCTCCTCCTCCCTCCGGTGCAATTGAAACTCTCCTAGACGCACATCATGTTGGTGATTGGCTGGAACAGTTTGTTATGTTTTTATGGTCCAGGATGGACCAAGTTGTTGCTACTTTTTGGAGCCTGGGCCGTCCAAAGATCACATTTTTTGACAGTGTATTCAGGGCACAGGCAGCTAGCGGATGGTGAGGTGATGTTTGCTGTATGTGGCAAAAAATGTTTTAGCTTAGAAATCGCAAAACATGAAGCAACCATCGTGATGCCACGCCCCAAAAAGCCAGACACGCCCTGTTCTAGATCCTGCTTTAACATAGGCTAAAATATAAAAACGTTTTCCTGGAAATTAAATTGAGCCTAGGACTAACTGTCAGCCAGAGAGTGCAAAAATGAAGGACTATTCTCCACCGTGTTAAAAGAAACCATTTCTTTCATTAGAGTTATAGGATCAGAAGACCTCTGTCTTTCACCGTAAGGCTTGTATTTCATGCATTTGGCGAAAGCCCCAGACAGCAGGGGAGTGGTAATCAGGATTCGTTATTTGTAAAAGTTGTTTGCTGTGCCCTGCCTCCAGGTAGCCTGGCCCCACCCACCTAGATTTTCTTTCAGGGAGATCTAGTCTGGAACAACATAGTTCATAACCATTTCCCTCAAACAAGAAAAATGTCAGGCCAATCAGCGACGAGTGACGTGATAAACAGAAGCAGCAACACTGCAGAAAAATGCAGAAATTTATTTACAGCAAAGGTAGACCCACATACATTGTTGAGACTGTTTATTGTCAGTTTGTAAAGTTTAGGCGAAGTAGGAAGTAACGTTAGGAATCTCTGATCAATGTGATTGGTAAGACTGGATCAATGATTTCAAAGTTAGTGCCTGTCGCGATGCAAGTGTTGGAAACGTTTCCCAATCAAGAGTCGAGTTTGGATTTTTCCAGACTAGCCTCCAGTAGCCTGGACTGTGTGATCGCAGGCGCAGCCTCTAACTTTCACTTTCCGCTACCCCTGCTCACAGTCGGCATGGCCGGTGATAACTGTTTCTGCACTACATTGGTACTGTTACCACACTGCACATAGCTGTACATATCTGTCTATATGGTTCATACTGAATATCCATACTCGGTTTTCTGTAATAGATTATGTTAATATGCTGCATATATCTACACTGTGTGCAAAATTATTAGGCAAGTGAGTATTTTGACCTTATTGCCATTTTCATGCATATTTTCCAACACCAAGCTATATAAACTTGAATGCTAATTGGATTTAAGCATTATCAGGTGATGTGTATTTGTGTAATGAGGGAGGGAGTGGCCTATAGTGATCAACACCCTATATCAAGGTGTGCATAATTATTAGGCAGCTTCTTTACCTCAGACAAAATGGGCCAAAAAAGAGATTTAACAGACTCTGAAAAGTCAAAAATAGTAAAATGCCTTTCAGAGGGATGCAGCACTCTTGAAGTAGCAAAGATATTGAGGCGTGATCACCGAACAATCAAACGTTTCGTTGCAAATAGTCAACAGGGTCGCAAGAAACGTGTGGAGAAAAAAAGGCACAGATTAACTGCTAGAGACTTGAGAAGAATTAAACGTGAAGTTACCAGGAATCCATTAACCTCCAGTGCTGCCATATTCTAGAAATGCAACCTACCTGGAGTGTCCAGAAGTACAAGGTGTTCAGTGCTCAGAGACATGGCCCAGGTAAGAAAGGCTAAAACACGACCACCACTTAACAAGACTCATAAGTTGAAACGTCAAGCCTGGGCCAAGAAATATCTGAAGACAGATTTTTCAAAGGTTTTATGGACAGATGAAATGAGAGTGACTCTTGATGGACCAGATGGATGGGCCCGTGGCTGGATCACTAATGGGCACAGAGCTCCACTTCGAGTCAGATGCCAGCAAGGTGGAGGTGGGGTACTGGTATGGGCTGCTATTATTAAGGATGAGCTAGTTGGACCTTTTAGAGTTGAAAATAGACTTAAAATCAACTCCCAAAACTACTGCCAGTTTTCAGAAGATCCTTTCTTCAAGCAGTGGTACAGGAAAAAGTCTACATCCTTCAAGAAAGCCATGATTTTTATGCAGGACAATGCTCCATCACATGCATCCAAGTACTCCACTGCATGGCTAGCCAGCAAAGGCCTTAAAGATGACAGAATAATGACGTGGCCCCCTTCTTCACCTGACCTAAACCCCATTGAGAACTTGTGGGCCCTTCTTAAACGTGAGATTTACAGTGAGGGAAGACAATACACCTCTCTGAACAGCATTTGGGAGGCTGTGGTTGATGCTGCGCAAAAAGTTGATCATCAACAGATAAGAAAACTAACAGACTCCATGGATGGAAGGCTCATGACTGTTATTGAAAAGAAGGGTGGCTATATTGGTCACTGAATATTTTTTTGAAATGTCAGAAGTTGTATTTATGCGTGCGAGTTGTGTATGTATTATTCTTACTCTAAGAAATGAAAATAAACAAGTGAGATGGGAACATTTTAGCTTTTCATTTAGTTGCATAACAATTCTGCACACTAATAGTTGCCTAATAATTCTGCACACATAGACATTTTCCTGATGAAGCCTGATTTCTGATTTTTTCCACTTCTGGTTAGACACAAACGGCATTTCATTGTCTTTGTACTTGTACAGTGCACAATGACAATATGGTTGAACTTCGACCGCGGCACGCACAAGAGCCGCTAAAGGAGGGGGGTTCACATTGTACGCACAAACAGCAGCACTGGGCTATGAAAGCAATTATTGTCAATGGCTTGTGCGCAGAAGAACTGGCCTACCGCTGCGCTTAGCAATGAGCAGCGCAAGCGGCATTTTGCCGCTTAGCCACTCTTACGGTCATAGTTGAACCATGTTGAAAATTGACCACGGCGCGCTGTCAATCTTTTGCGCTGAGCCCGCCAACCACAACAAAAATCTAGCCTAGCGGCAAGCGCAGTGCATGCCACGTACAATGTGAACCCCCCCTTAAGCAAAATGCCGCTTGCTCCGTGCTTTGCTTGGCGCAGTGGCAGACCAGTTCTTGCGTATTGCCGATGAGAATAATGTGTTTCATAGTGCAGCACTGCCGTTTGCACGTGAAATGTGAACTCTGCTTGAAGATTTTAGATGAGTGACCGCAGTAGTACCAGTAATAGTTGCAGCTTTTTTGCTAGGCCCAGCGAAGGCTGGCAATGTGGGATATTCTGCTGGTTGGTGTACACATTCCACCATTTACAAACTTTCCTTCAGCATCAAACGTATGAAAAATGGCCGAAGAATGTATAAAAAGAAAGTAGTAGTAAACAAATTATTTCATATATATGTATGTGTGTGTGTGTATACACACACACACACACACAGGGTGCGCAACTGAAGCGCTTCTTTCGAATTACGTAAGAAAGAAAATATTAACAGAATATTTTACAGAAAACTGAATATGGATAATCAGTATGAATCATATAGACAAATATGTACAGCTATGTGCAGTGTGGTAACAGTACGAATGTAGTGCAGAAACCGTTATTACCGGCCATGTCGACTATGAGCAGGGGTAGCGGAAAGAGAAAGTTAGAGGCTGCCATCGCACAGTCCAGGCTACTGGAGGCTAGCCTGGAAAAATCCAAACTCTGGTGACTCTTGATTGGGAAACGTTTTCAAGACTTGCATCGCGACAGGCACTAACTTTGAAATCATTGATCCAGCCTTACCAATCACATTGATCAGCGATTCCTAACATTACTTTCTACTTTGCCTAAACTTTACAAACTGACAATAACTTTTAGAAAAATTGTCTAATTTTGTCAAAAGTACGCATCACCATCACTTCTGGTGTAGCCAGATCCATTCATTACTGTATAGTGGAAGCTAATTGTTGCAGCAGACGCAACGCGAACGGAATCCCGGTGTAGCCTCCCTGTAAGAAGAGTCTGTACGTGATGTGCAAATATTGGGTGAGAGTTTTTATCTATGGTGGTGCCAGCAAGAAATATGATAAGAGTAGCATGTGAGTAGTGGATTACTTACACTCCCAGTTTACGCAATGCAGTCATAAATGAATCTATTTCATGTCGTTTTCTCACATGAGGGTTAGCAGCAAGCCACCCTAACGGCATGATTTCAGTATTCAGAATTATGTCTAATATTGCTCATCAATAACTACTTAGTGGATGGTGGTGATCAAGTGGCTGGTCATCTGGGAAAGGCCCCTGATATGCCTTTATGCTGGCCTCCTGCCCAAAGGGCCAGAGCAGCTGTTGTTAGCAGGACACACCCTCCAAGAGATTCATTTACACAGTGCTGTGAGGTGACCTTAGACCCACCTCTGCCTCTGTGTGTGACAGCAGCTGCTGTAAACCAACATGGTTTGGTCCAAAAACATTCCTCACAGCTTCTCCATGGTACACAAATGAAATGCTTAATGTCAACAACAAGTCAGTGAAATCGATGGTGTTTTTACCCGAATTAGCTTAGCTTAGCCCATGCTTGGCTTTCACTACCATACAAAAAGCATTTTGAGCAGAAGATGTTTGCTTAATCAGATTTCGTAGACATGTTTAACTAAGAGGGTAACAAATGCTGAGTACTGTTGAAACTATGCAAAGTATTTGTTGAGGTCCGACTCGTGAGCCGGTGCAGCTGCACAACATCTTCAGACAGAGCAGATCACTCACTAGAAGGCCAACCTACCCAGTCTAATTTACCCCAAACATCTCCCAAAAGCTTTGAAAACAGATATGCCTTTACTGATGATGACTACCTAGACTTTCTTACTTGATAGGCAAACAAACAGGCATGGGTTTGAACACACTCACCACAATTGGGCCACGGCTTGTCTCTCTGTACAGCTGCTGATAGCCAAGGTAAATGACCAGGGAAGCTATGCTGTATAGAAAGGCAAACACTCCAATGCAGACAAAGAACTCAGCAGATGAGGAGTAGTTTCCTGACAGGTAATGTGGAGTAGAGCTGGCGGGGGTGGTGACGGCAGAGGCATTCAAGCAGGTTGGGACTAAGTATGGCTGGCTCATCAGCCTGGGAGATGAACAGGATTTAATTAATATCAGTCATAATGAGGTCATGGCTTAAAATTGAAGTGTATAAACATATCTACACAATTGAATTGGAATTCACCTGAAGGGGTAGGTAAATGTGGCGAGAACCTCGTCGGGTTTGGGTAGTCCCTTGCACTGCACATTAAAGCGGGTCTCTCCAGAGTAGCCACCAGTCGTTGCAAATGCAAATATGGAAAAAATCTGCAGGCACACCCCAATAAGTAAATATTAAATTAAACAAAAGTCAGCCACTGGCAAATGCAACCCTGGCTGTGAAGAAATAATACACTTTTAAGTAAATATAATAAAGTATTAAGTAAATATAATAAAGTATTAAAGTGCCCATATAAAAAAAAAAAAAATCACTTTTTCTGGGATTTGATGTGTTATTGCGTGTCTCTGGTGCTTCCACACGCATACAAACTTGGAAAAAAAAACACCCATGCTGTTTTTAGTGAGATAAAGGTTTCTGGATGTATCCTGCCTTCAGCCTCCAGGGTGAGCTGGTCAAAATCGGCAAGGCTTTTGAGTCACAAGCCAAAACATTTCAATATTCCCACCCACCACCTCCTTTTAGGGCAATTACGTTACGTGAATATAATGGAAATCTATGGAACTGCATCGAAGTGGGCAGGAAAAAGGATTTATACTTACTAAATCGTTGAACAAACGTGAATAAAAGGCACAAAATAAGGTTGGTGTAAGAGTTATCTGTTTGTTCATGGGATTCATTCTAATTCCATCACTTACATATTTCCTACAACTAGGTGAGATAGCTAAGCTTATGTTGTAGGCTACTGAAGTTCCACTGTTAGGTAGCTAGCTAGCAAGCTAACCGTTTTACATAGAGATTATGGTAGGCTAAGTGTTAGTTACGGGCTTTATTGACATAAAGTATGAAGCAAAGCCAAGATGGTCAGGCTAGGCTGGAGGCATTTGTTTGTCACGAATGACTCTGGTAACAGTTAATGGAGTGGGGCGTGGATAAGTGAGCAGCAGCTCATTAATATGTATTGAGCAGCAGAAACAGCACACTTTGACAGGGACTGAAAAGGAGTGTAATAGAGGTAGGTAGGAATCTTTTCCTACAAGCTATTTCCAGGAAACAACTTCAGAAACATGTTTTCTGGAACTCATAGACCTATTTTAACTTGTTGAAAAATAGTCATAATATGGGCACTTTAAAGGACAGCTCTGGGCTAAGGACAACCTAGGTTCTATTTTTGGATGATAGAGTGTAAACTTTCGTTGAGGACACAAATTACAGTAGTTTTGAGTAAGACAAGAATACACATTTACAAGTAAATATCACATAGCCATAGTAAGCAAGTTCACTACATCAAAGTATGTGGCTACTTTAAGACACTGACAAAGTTCAAACTATTACACTTATGTGATAATGTAAAAAGGGTCCATGCAGACAAACTGACATAATTCTAACATTGTAAGTGTACAGAAAGGATATAAAAAAGGATGGTTTAATCAGTCAGTGCATTACCTAAATTCTTCTTCTGGTCATGTTGCTAGGAGAAGTCCTTACAAGTGGATAACCGAATGCCATCCAAACTAGTGTCTGGCTGTCAATGGATTCCTCTCAAAATTATATTTTGAGCTTTGTCAGTGGCTTAAAGTTGCTATTTACTCTGACGTAGTGAACTTTCCCTGAAGTCTGTCACAATATGCTATTTTGTTATAAATGCATATTAATGTCCAGCCTTACTCAAACTACTTGGATTAACGTTGCTTTGGTCCCCAACAAATGTTTGCACTTATTATCATCCAAAAATGGGCCTTAGGTTGTTCTCAGAACAGAGTTGTCCTTTAAAATGACCAGTGTAACACAGCTCAGTCTGAAGACAAAAGCTTCAGAAGAAATTAAAGTAAAATAATGACGTTTTAAAATCTCAGCAGTTTGTCTGTAGGTACATGTTTGTATAACTTTTGCTTTTGTTTTCATAACACTTTCAACAGCAACAGAAGCAAAGAGTTGGTTTCCTCAGCTAAACTGCATTTTTTTTTGACAGGAAGTGGAGTTTTTTTTTTGCTGATGAAGCTCAACTTGTGCCGTTACAACTGTGATCACACATAAATACAGGTTCACCATTTTTCATTTTCCAGTCAAGTAAAACAATCTAATGGACCAGCACCGATAATTATCTATAGAAGTCATGGGACAATGAATTTTCCCTTGCTTACAGCAAAAAGTGCGCTTCTGTCAAGTGGGTCAATAGCAGCTGACTGTTCATAGTTTTCAGCAAGAATGTCAAGTGAAAGTCATTTCCTATTTGTTGCAGTTCTTGCTCATCTGTGAAGAATATCTCCTGATAAATACTCTATACATACATACATAATATATACATACATATCTGAGATCATACTATAAACAAGGAAAAGTTAAAGCAAAAGGGGAGCATAGATGAGTCATGCCTCTGAAACAGCGTTCTGTTCAGCTTCAGTTCTAGAGGGAATGTTTTAATGATATAGCCACCCTCGTGCCCAGTGAGGAGGTAAAGGGCATTGTAACTCCGTCTGTATGTCGATCTGTGTGTGCGCGTCTTAAAAAGTACTGAGCTGGTTATGGTCATCTTGAGGGTCACTATCTCGGCCCACCAACGGGATGATCCAAATCCGGAGCCGGATGTATGATTCTGAACAATCTTTTTTTAAACTCATTAAATATAGGGATAGGTCCGCAGTTGCCTGGCTCTTCTTGATTGCAAAAAGGTGATGGTAAAAGTGTAGATTGGGTAGAAGGCCTGCACTGCAACAGACAATTCAGTTAAGCCAAAGCAAAGGCAAAGTCCTAAACAAGGCGTAAGACAGTCCATGTAGAAAGAAGGCTGCCAGAAGAGAGGAGAAAATTATTGGCACCATCTCACCGAAGTTAGCGCTACAGTCAATGTTTTCAGGGAGTAGGATAACGTTAGCTAACTGAAGTGGAGAAAGTCACGTTAGCTAACCCACACCATTACACATAAACTTATGCCAAGTTACATGCGGAAATCTAACCTATGTCGACGCAGAGGCGACCTGCTAAATGTAACTTTCCTAAAACGTACTAAAACTAAACCTAAAAACCAAAACTAAACTAAACCTAAAAACTAGACAAGGAGAAGATGTGTCATTTGAAGGTTGTGACAGCTTCAAAGGTCAGCGTTATTTCATACAAGGTATTTAGTCAAGCAACATAATTCATGACAAAAACTCACCGTCTCGAGAACTCGAATAAACCCCAGGGGTTCCTTCAAAGGTCCAATATCAAGACTGAAGGCTGTCATGACTTTCTGCGAGTGGTTACATTAACATAAAAAGTTAGTTAATTCACCACATTAAACGTTTGTCTTCAGTAGACTAAATTTACAGAGTGAACAAGTGAAATCTTTTTAGGCTACTAGCAGAATGCAGTGCTAGCGCCGCGTAGCATACACATCAGGCCAGTTTCTGACCAGAGCCTCACTCTGATCTTATCGCTTATCTTTTAACGTTTCTCTCCCTCTCACCTGCGTAATCCCCTCCATTTTGCTGTTGCTGTTGAAGTTCAACAAGGGTAGTAAACGTACTTTGGATTTTACTACTCTTTTCGGGGGTGGTCTTCAACTGTCTGCACTAGACTTGTCAAACTTTTTTTCTTAGAAACTTGTTTCACACGTGATTCTGTAGGCCGAAACCTTAAAGCAACAGTTGGTTATTTTTAAATACTAATTTGATACATTTATGACAACTGCTGCATTTACTACTGTTGGATCTTGCTTTTTTATGCATTCTTTCTTTTTTGTTTCTTTTTTAATTAGTGGCGTAGCCTATTTGATAACACTGCAGATAAGGGCCGTCCCTCAAAAATAACCTTTGGAAATTCCTCAGGGTCCCATATTTTGTAGTGGGCATGGCATCACTTGCATCTGTTTAAAACACTATACGACGATACACGACGGATAATTCACATAAATATTCCTGAATAATCTAAATAGCCTGGCTGATTTCTTTAAAATGAAAAATACGAAGATGGTTATTTATTTCAACCGTTTTAGTTTTTTTCTTTTTTGTTATTGCTGGCTCTGTCTCAGAGACAGAGTTGATTAATGTTAAATCGTTTATTCATTTTAAGAAGAAAAAAACAACATTTTGTACAATACGTTAAATTCTTTATGGATTTATTTTGTTCCATTACTATCATAGGTTAACATGGTTGCTTTTCATATTTAGACAAACACGTTGTCCATGTTGTTGCAAAGCCCTCACTACCCCATAATAACCACAAGATGTCACTATTTATTCTGTATGACAATGAAGTTATTACGCAAAACTAAATGAGAATGTTCTCCCCGTGAATCATAGGCAGCCACAACCCTACACATCTTTTAATGGAATTAAAATGATTAGCATTTTACCATACTTTTCTGGAAAAAACATATTTTTCTCCTGTGATTTACAGTCATAGCATAACTTTGTTTTCAACTCAAAACCTCTCAAGTCATTCACTCTTTGTCAATTCTTCATATATCTTTCTGTAAAAACAGGCCTGTATCACAACAAATGCAGGAAACTGGTCATAAATACACACACAGTATAATGTTTTGGTTGCAAAAGCAATGTCAACGCACATTCCAGGCCTATATTCTACATCCTCACAAAGAGGGCATCCATACAGCAGGGTTTTTGTGAGCAAGTGAGAGTATTAGCATACCACCCAGCGGACAGACTAAGAACAGTAAGGTGTTTGGAGAGAGGCCTCCTCTTATCGCTGGTTCATTTCTAAGGAATAAGAGTGCCTTTGTTTTTTTTCCCTTTAGCAAGTCGCCTGAGCTGCCATGGGGGAGGGGTGCCTCTGGATTGTACTGTATTTGCAGTGGAATGCAGCCTGACAGATCACAGCCAGTGCAACCTGTTCTTCTCCAAACAGAAAAGAAACTATTAGGGATATGCTATTTATAACGTGTTCCCAGAGTAACCAGTTCAGTGTGCCATGCAATGTCATAGCATATCAGATTTCACTCTCTATTCTTTTCTAAAATAATCTCCTTTTAAACTGTCAGTGTCCAAGCTGCATGTGCCAGTGCAAGGCAAGTCCCTTACAAAAGCTCCAGAGTCCAGATTAATCTTAGGGTGGAGAGACCGGCAAATCTGATAGGGTGAGTCTGAGGTTTCCATTATGCTGGCGGTGTGAAAGTGCTTAACAGTCTCCCTCCAGCATTCTCATCAAGGCCATTGCAGAGGAGAAGAATGTGCCTCAGTTAGAGCATAGAAATTCTGAGTCGATTGGCTGCACTGGGCCAGACGCCTCAGAAAGGTGGGGGTGGGGCTTTGAGTGAGGCAGCATGAGTGACACAGAATCCCACTCTCCTCTCCTCACACCACATGATGTACAGTCATGGGATAACCCTTGCTGCAGGACCCTTCATCAAATCACATGCATGGGGACAATTTCATTAGCAGCAGAATTAGACTCACTGCCTTGGATGGGCCTAATTGATAAATATGATTTACCCAATGGGTAATAAATAAGTCTATCAACACAGAAATTATAAAAAGGGTTCAGAGGGGCACATGCCATTGAATGACAGACCTGGTAGAATAAACAGACATCATGCTTACAACAGTATCACCCAGTGATAGTAGCCTGTACAGACAGTGAGGTAATGGACCATAGAGGGCCTTCAGTCTACAAAAGATACTTATATATAATTCTGTATAGGAATAACAAGGCACATGTATCACTCTGGGTATACAATTAATTAAATGAAGGTCATGGGTTACTTGTTAACATCTATACCACATTTGCAATGGCTTTTGTTTAAGATTAACAGTCGTATCATTGGTGCTATCGTTTTTAAATGATACATAGTCAGGCGCCAGTCTAGGCTACACTGAATCAGGATTAGGGAGAGAGCACTCTGGGTTTTAGTAAAGCTCGAGCATTTGATAATCCGTGGAAGCAATACCACGACACTGGCCAGATGCTACAGTGTATCATATAATAGCACTGGCTATAGGCCTACCTCTACAGAAGATACATTTATTGTAGTGGATTAATCAATTATGTTTTGGTACAACTGCTGATTTTTTGTGGCGTAGGCTATTAACATGAGTTTGGTAGTCTATTCAACTGTTTTATTCACATGGCAGTTATTGTATTAGTTCTAAAAGTATGAAATAATATTACTCTATGTCCCAAAGCATTCTTTGACATGTCAAGAGATGGGCTTACTTTTGCAACAACGCAATTAAAGCTAGTTTCAGTATAATTTAATGATGTAAACGCTTTAACAAGATTTGGTCTTTTACTGTCTATGGATTTGGTCCCTGACAACCAAACATGAGCGTTGCTTTAACCTGTGCAAACAAACAAGATGCAGACCAATCAAAATAAGAGCTTCGCTTGTCACATGAAGCAACAGCCAATCATTTACTCTTGCCTCCAAGATGCAGTCCTGTGTTTTAATATAGGGACTCATATTAAAGGGACATTTTGGCACCAATGCAACCACAATATTACTTTATGTAACATTTTCGTCGATTTATTCGAGGAGTACGTTTTGTTGAATCTTAACGCACAGTCGTAAATTCCTGTAAATTAATAGTATATTAGGAAATATCGTTGTGCATCAACGCGCCGCCTCGAAACGTAGCCTACCTTCTGACTGACCCGTCTCTACGATGAGCAGATCAGATAGCCCGCTGTCAGGAAAACTGTGTTTTTGTTGATGACATCTTCGGCCGCGCTGGAGCGACCTACAATTTACTAGCATTACATGGACATTTGATTCATCATCCCATTTGGATTTAGACAGCATTGGAATAATGGGGAGGCTGTGGTACTGCCTCTTAGTTTTTTTGTTACCCGTGGTGTTTTGTGTAGATTTCCGAGAGGGATCTACACAATCTTCACAGTCATCTTTTTTCGCGAAGAGTTCCCAAATGGGACAGCACCACATTGCAAGAAGATCACTTGGGCAAAAAGTTAATAGGAGAAGCACCGATGAAAAAGAAGACACCTGCAATGCTCTTCAGGGATACCAGACCAAGTTAGCCGACAATACTCACAACGTAAGTCACTGAATTGCTCATGCACCTGTGAAATCTTCACACATAGCCCATTTTTGTCTATTGTTGTCCTCTAGACTTAGCTTCGGCCTATTTCTTTTTTCCAAAGGTATGAATACGATAGGCTACGATACTTATTATGTTGTACAAGTGTATAGGAAGAATTAGCTCAACTTTGTTTCTCCTCTTCTTAAAACAGACAAAGTTTAAATGCCTATAATGCCTTAATATAGCCTACAGTTCACTAATAAAGAGCCAAAACGTTTGGTCGGGTTTTACATGAGTCAGTATAAGAAATAAAGTGTTGTTGTTGACGTCCTCTTTGGGGGTAGCACAATCCCACACGCAGTACATGGCTTAAGGGCGACTCAGATGGTCCAAACTCACTGCACTGGATAAACTTGTGTAACAACATACAGAACAGGCCTCCTGTCACGGGGTGGAGAATTGATCTAGAGCTTTCAGCCAGCAGCTAAGTCTGGCTGTCCTCTTGCCTATTATTCCACTATTGCCTTCACTGAATTCTGGAAAATACTTTGGCCTGCACGTTAAAAGTCATTATCCAATGTAGTGAGAATAGGTGTCAGATCATTCTTCATTAAAGATACTATTTTCTCTGATCCTCCCCTTATGTGTTTTCGAGTGGTTTGAGCATATTCTGCCAGTCATTCCTTATGCAGTGTGTGTATGGTGGTGTGGGACAAATTAGAGCAGACCTGCTTTAGGAGATTAGAGGATTTAAGTGTTTTATTCAGGGTAACAGATGCAGTGAGTGCACAGAGAAATTGAAAGTATTTTGGTCATGTCACGTTTCGGTAAGAAAACACAGAGTCAATGAAATACTTCTCAAGCACATGCATGCCTTAGGAGATCATTAAAAAGCTATATTGTGTGTGGAATGCAAATATTCTTTCTACCAAGATGCTCGCTGGAGTGCAATATATGGACAAAATCTTGTCTTAAAGCCATTTGTAATAATAAGGCATGAAATAGATATAGGGGCCCTTGTTGTGTATACAAATATTTGTTCAGCAAGTCTCACTTGGACAAACTCAAATTAATTTTTAAAAATAAGACGTGAATGTAGTGTGTTGCCATATCTTTATATTTTAAAATGACTGTCTCCAATGAGCTGTTGTAATGAGACAGGTTCATGGAAATCTAAATAGCTTTTTTAAACACCTACATATACTTCCTCATATTATGTTTAGGCAAAGGTCTCCAGCTAATGTTTTGAAGTATATTTTAGCTCAGTGACTTATTAAAGACAGAAATGGAATATAATTTTGTTGACTTCCTCGTGGGAAGGATTTTAAAAAACAACTTGATACTGGTTGTCATGGACATGACATGACCAGTTGTTCACTCATAAACCATGTTGGAAACTTGAAGGTATGGGAGTTGAGAAGTAGTTTAATTAATGTGAAGTTAAACATTCCCTCCAAATTCTCTTTTCAGTCTAAAATTCACTCAAAAGGGTACTTTTTTTGCACTTCGAATGCTGATTTTACTAGTGCCACAGATGAAAGGTATATTTCTCAAATCTTGCAGTTGTCTCATAAATGAGGCATGTAATGTGTGAACACTAAAAATAGCATATTATGACCATTTGGTAAAAAGTCATGCAACACAAATCAGGAAGGCAGGAAGCTTTGCATGTTTTAGTTTGTGCCTGTATTTCAGTATTGAAATTTGCAGAAGTTCCTTTTTGATCTTGTGCCAAATACTGATCAGGGGGCAACATCCGCTGGCATTTCCTGTAAAACCTTCCTGTCATGCATCCAGAAGTGTGAAATAAGTGTCAACATTTCAAAATGCTTTATATCCATACTATGTATTAACACTTTTGTTTTCATTTTCTGTAGTATTCTTTCAACGATCTGAGTGGCTCTGTGTCCCTTGCTTGGGTTGGCGATGGAACTGGGGTAAGTTCTCACTCTGTGGTTCACACTTTCCTGTTTGTTCATTGCAGCTCTCTCTCACTGAGACACGCACCTGCAGCTTCTATAGCAGTCTACTAAGCTTCCTCAGCTCTGAATTTGACATGGAGCCCACTCTGCCATTCTTTAAGAATGTCTTAGGTCTGCTGTTGGTGAACAGCCCTTATTTGTCCCTTACTTGTCCCTTACATGTGACTGTAATTGGAGCATTTCCTTACAGGCACAGTGTTCTCAAGTGATCCTACACATTTATTCTGTGTCCTGGACTTTTTAGAGTGAAGCATTTACCGGTCTTCGCTAATTGGGCTCTTTGCATGAGAGTCAAGATATTCAGATTTTGCAGTGAAACTACAGTGGGGTGTAAAGTCGACCCTCTCATTCACACCTGCAATCATATTGGCCCCAGTATTGAACAGGTTTGCCAACTCTGTGTCTTGCAGGCCCTCAATGCTCTTAATGCTCTCCCATGTGAAATTTAGCGCCTATGTGTTTTTTCACCAAATAGTGCTTCAAACAGTGACATCATAAGACAGGGTTGGCTTGATTCAATTGGGAAATCACAAGATCACCAAGATGATGTTGTTTGGTGCATCTCATTCAAAGGCTGTATTGTGTTGTGAACAGCCCGTGTTAAAAGATAGCCATAAAAAGCTAGTGGATAAATGGAGGACTGTCACACAGTCAGGATAAGTCAGGTAATAGTGATCTATTACTATATGACACCTATTATCAAAAAGGTGTGCCATGATGGGGAGATATAGTTTTACTTTTTCTTTGAAAAGTCTCCATATCCCAGATGCCCTTGTGCTGTTCTGTGGGAGCACCAAGCATAACAACCTTGGCCTAGCAATGACTCTCAAGGCTCCACTAACTGCTAGTGTGCTCTAAGGCAGTCACTTTGTATGCTAAGTGGGTAATATTTGGTTTTGCACTGTTTTTCTGAATAACTGTACGACTGATTTTGCCATGGTCATAAATGCGTGCAGTGTGTAACATTGAGGCCACAGGTGAGGAGATGGCAGGGAGTTGTCAACAGACAAGCTGAGGCAGCTAGCCTAGCGCAGCCTTGGAGAGCTGTGCGAGCAGCCTCAGCTCTGACTACTGCCGTTTCCTCCTTTGTGAACTCCTTATTGTAAGGGAACCGGTTTTGTGCCTTCAGTAAAACAAACGGCTTCACTGAACCGAACAAACTCTTGAGGAGCACTACACTAAAACACTAGGAAAAATGTGCTCTAGTGACATTACAAGCCAAGCATCCCCTTCCTCTGTTTTGCCTGTATGCATTGGTGCCTTTCCTTCCATGTGTTAGTACTGCTAATAGAATACAGTGAATACAAACGTTCACCACTGAAGAGCAGCACACTGAGAGTAGCCCTGAAACAAAGTTTTGGTCAACGTGAACTTTGTCAGGAAGTGAATAAAGACTAGCCATTTTTGGCATAGTTTATACCACTTTGATTATTCCCAAGAGATGGGCTCTACCCCCTGCAGAGTGAGTAAGAGGAAGGCAAGAGAGCCTTTACCACGAAAAATGTCTGTGTTCTTAGGGATATCGAGGGAGTTTTGATCTGTGCAGACAGATGAAGGAAGGGAATGCGTTCCCCTTTACAAATGAAAAAATTATGGTGGCTGCACATGTGGATTTTCTGCTTTCAGAAATGAAGAAATATGAAGGTTCCCCGTGTGGTTTTTCTGCCTTTAGCTTTCCGCTGATTTGATAGGCATTCCACTCTCTTGATGGCTCTGATCAAACCTTGTGTATTGTCCTAAAGATACTCGACCACTACTGTGTAGGATGCTCTTATTTTCTATTTCTTGTAGGGAGTTAGCAGACTGGCTTTAAGCAGTGCCACTACCATAGAGCGTATCCCTAGGGGCAGACATGATTTCACCCACAGTCATCGCACCACTGGGAGAAAATTCATAAACCTTCTACTGAGATGACATCATTGTTTCCGGAAGGTTCTGTAATCCTTGTCTGAATGGTGCTGTTTGTCTTCTCCACTATACAGGTTGTCCTGGCTCTGACAACATTTCAGGTTCCATTATTCATGCTAAGGTTTGGTCAGTCCAAACTATACAGAAGGTAATGAGCATTTCTTTTCTGTCTCATTTTAGTGATGAGTGGTTTTATGTTATGCTTATGTCTCAATAATGATACTTTCAACTTCAAGTCTATTTTGGTTTATGGTATTTGGTTCTTCTGTCTGCTCCTGTACTAGTGAGAACTATGGGAAATCCTTCCAGGATGTCACAGACCTCATCAACAACACCTTCATTCAAACAGAGTTTGGCATCGCTATAGGTCCTGAAAATTGTGGGAAGGTGAGGATGATGTCGTAGGTACATAAACTATGGTGTTTATTATGACCGCCGCTAGCGAAGCGGTCATATAATGATTGTCAATTTTTTAAAAATTTTTTTCGTCATCTACTTCCTGAATTTTTGGTCAACGATACCCGGGACACCGAAACACCGGTACACATGAAATTTGGTGGGTATGTAGCCCCACTAGACTTTTACAGAAAATTTTCGTTTCGTCCCCGGAGGCCACAGTTACAGTTTTGTCATAACTCCCTGATGCATTTTTGCATTTAGAATAGCCAGAGCATGGATATCTCAATCGGAAAATTAAACAATATCGGGTGCCTATGGACTAGGCTGGGTGAACCCAGCCTGATCTGCCCGCTATTTATTTTTTGATTTCTTAAAAGATTGAGCTTGGTCTGGTGAAAGCCAGACTAGCCATGGACCTCAGTTACACAATGCAAGGGAACATGAATCAGCCTATATTTGCACGAACAATAACGGACAACAGCTCTTCAACTTTGGCCCGTTAAAATGTGTAGGAACAGTCTGGCGACACATTTCATCAAGGCCCATTTGGACATGTCAGTTATTTGGACCACTGGTTAGATGTAAACCAGCATTTCGTTTGTTACTTAATTTGTGCATTAACAATAACGTTTCAGACTACTGTTACTTAATTTGTGCATTGACAATAAAGTATCACATGAACTAAAGATGACTAAAATCTTATGTAGAAGAAAAAACATTCACAAAAAATCCATCCATCCAAAATGACCTTTGTTTTTGATAGCTGTTGAAAACGGCATGGAACTGACAGAGATGTTTTTGTTTATAAATAAATAAATAACATTATGCTGATACCTTTTGCTTTTCCCAAATACAATGTAGCCTACAGGTGTAAGTGACCTTTCATCAATCCAGTTGCAATGGATGAACTGTGATGAACTGCCCTACTTGAGATTGTTTAGAGATTTTAAAGGTTTTATAACAATGCTACATCTTCTTTGGCTATTCTACAATCTATTCACCTTTTCAGCACCAGTAGGCTACTTTCTGTGCAGCCGCACACACACACTCAGGCATGCCAAACAAGCGTACACAAAAGTTTCAAGAGTGGGGGATGGAGTAAAAGATGGAGACAAATTGAAGTGTGATTTATTTTCGCGGAACGGATGTACAGGACTGAGCGGCGGTCATATTTTGTACCGCTATGTGGTACATCTAGTTTGCAACATTTCAGTTCAAATATTTATACACATTTCAACATTTCACAATAGATTGACATCAGTTATTGGTACATGCAAAAATGTGTAGTCAAAAGATTTAATTTGTTTATTCAAACCATATGTAAACCATGATGTGGTCATCTGTGTGAGTTGAAGTTTGTGAATACCTGGTTCATTTTCCCACTGTGTTTGCTCAGGTGATTCTCACTGGGGATGTGTCGGGAACTTCAGGGTCAAGGATTTTCCTCTCATCAGACTCTGGAAACAGCTTCAGTCATGTTGACCTGCCCTTCCATCCCATGGTGCAGATCATGTACAACCCACATGATCCCAATGTTCTAGTTGTCATAAGCAACAAGGTAGCGCTTCACCCACACCTGTCTAAATAGTGGAATTCCCTCATACAGGCATCAGTTGACTCAAACATAACAACATCTGAACTCTGTCAGTTATGTTTAATGATTGTTTAATGGGAGATAATCAGTCACGGTCCTTATCTAAATTATGTTACTGCACATTTTATTGCTAAGTAGTTGACACATGCTAAAGTTGTAGACTTTGTGTAGAAAGCAGTGAAGCTGAATACTAATTTGTAGTTTCTGTGAATGTGTGTAGGTTTATTAAATCAGTGTGATATGTCATGTAGGTGGCCTAATAACATCATCATGTTTTTCAGCATGACCTGTGGTTGTCAGAAAACTTTGGTTCAAACTGGAGGATGATCCATTCAACTGTCTGCCTCATGAAATGGTAAGATCCAGAAAGCCTGCTGCAGTTGACCATCACTGCTAATTTTCAGTGGTGATACAAGCATGTCACATAAAGCCCAGATCACTCTGTGTCAGCTCTTTACTGGATTAGCCACTGACCAAAATCCTATGCTGAAGAACGCTCAGTGGAACGAACCTTGACAAAATGTGGAAATTGGGTTCTTGACTGTCAAATAAACCTTCTAGCAGAGCCTGGCCCCATTTCTCTATTTATGTTCTGTGCGGGTTGATATGACTGCAATGTTTTCTCAGGCATATTTATAGACACATAGTGAAACTCGCTCCTTTTGAATGCTTGCTGTATCGCACTTAGAACCCTTAGCCTGTGGGAAATTGGGTCAGACAACGCCATAACTAGGGTGGGAGTTCCTGGACCAAACAGGACAGTTTGCACAAGGTGTGAGTTTCAGTAGGGCAAGGTTGCACCGACACCCATGTGATAAGCAGCTCACGTGACCGACAGCGCTCAGGACTCCAGAGTGAGCCGCTAAAAGTTCCTCTTAGGTTAGAGGGAAGTAAATAGTGAGACATTTGTTTTTACTGCAAGAGGCATTTTTGCGGGAGGGGAAATGCAGCACGAAATTCTTCTTGCTGAAATTATAGAAACACAGGTTGTCACCCGGGCCTAAAATACCCACTTTCGTCTAATTAATGTGTATTTTTGTGTGTGTCCGTACTGACATGAGTGTTTTTACTTACAATGATCAAATTACTGCAACTGAAAAGTCAGATTAAGCACATTTCTCATATTTGATAGTCTTCACATTTCTCATATTTGATAGTCTCTCTCTCATCATATTGATTTATACTGTCAGCTGAACCCAGAGCCATATAGAATTTGTTATTTATGTATATACTCTTTAACACTCTTACATCTTGTTCATTCTTCAAGGGGGATTGACAAGACCCTGTTCTTTACCACAAATCTCAACGGATCTTGCTGTGAGTGAGATGAAAAGTGTAACGAATTCACATATGCGTAGTTTCTTCCATGTTGTTAAAATTACTGCAGGTCTCAGAGGAAAAGTGGTGGTTGGCATATGCCAGTCCTTGAAAGAGCACAGTATTATTTAAATACAAGCAATAGTTCTTGTGGTTGTTACTCAAAGTTGTTTTGCACTGTTGAGATAACTTTGTCTCTCTGTCTCTGTCTGTCTCTCTCTCTCTGTGTGTGTGTGTGTCTCTCTCTTTCTCTCCTCAGATGACCGAGGAATGCTTGTGCTGAAAAAGACGTCAGATTACGGGAAAACTAGTAAGACCATTGCCGAGAAGATCTACTCCTTTGGAATTGGTGGACGCTTCCTGTTTGCCTCTGTCATGACTGGAAGTGTAAGTTTCGTATAGTTGTGCCAGTGCATGCACTGTGACTTTGTAACCATGTGTGTCATTAGTATTTAGACAAAATCACATTCACATTTGTCACAGTGTGATTATTTTGCCCTAGCTTTTATAGCTGATTGGTTTGTGTGTGCATTAAGTAGTTGTGGGTTCAATTCCCGGCTGCCACTGTTGTACCCTTGAGAAATGCACTTAAACCCAAGTTGCTCTAGGGAGAATGGCCCTTGTAATAATTGTATATTATCATATGTAATTCGCTTTGGATAAAAGCGTGAGCCAGATAAATAAGTAAAAAAAACTAAGGATATGTTTTAATGGTTACTGTATGTCCCACAGACCAACATGCGAATGATCTACGTGTCATTAGACCAAGGAGAGGTGTGGAATATGGCCCAGCTTCCTGCTGTGGGCCATGAACAGTTCTACTCTATTCTGGCAGCAAACAACGACATGGTCTTCATGCACGTGGATGAACCGGGTGGTCAGTCTTCACTTTCCTTCTTCTTCTGGAATATTCTTTTTGTTTCTACATTGTATCATGCGTATCATAAATAAAGTGCTCTCTTTTTTCCCTCAGACACAGGCTATGGCACCATCTATGTGTCAGATGACCGGGGCACGGTGTACTCCAAATCTCTAGAGCGCCACCTGTACACCACCACAGGGGGCGAGACTGACTTCACCAACGTCACCTCCCTCCGCGGAGTCTTCATCACCAGCATTCTGGCTGAGGGTAGGACTGCTTATCTTAAGATAGAGGACTAATGATCTGTTTAAGGAAACTCTCAGCCCCACTGCTTTTTTTTACTCAAGGATGACTGTCCATCAGATAAACGGACCTGTGCTTGACGTTGTATGCCTTTCTTCTACCAGTTTCTTTTCCCATGATGCAACATTTTTTACGAATGGCAGAATGTTTACCAGGACCCATGTTAGAAGTTCCCATGGTGGCCCTTGTAATGACCTATGCTAGAATGTGACAGAACAGAACAAGTATAGCAGAGGGAGTTCTGTTAAGTCATTGCAAGCCAGTGCTGTGTCATATTGTGACATTGAGTGATTATACACAATATAATAATGTTTATCCTCATTTTTAACTGTTAATGTGTGTGAGTCAGGCCCAAACAGTTTATATTTTATACAGTTCAGCAGATGTGTTTTGTTTGGTTAAACTTAAGCATGACACTTAAACCTGTAATGTGTAGATGGCGTATTGTCAGATGCATGTAATGCCTGTTTTCCTGTGTCCTGTAGATGGGTCTGTGCAAAGTGTCATGTCCTTTGACCAGGGAGGAGAGTGGGTTCCCATCCAGAAACCTCTAAACAGTCAGTGTGACTCAACTGCTGCAGACAAGGAGAAGGTAAGGCGCCCTATGGTTACGCTCCATTCAGGGTGTTGCTCTTTAAAAGATAGATGTTTGACATATTATGGCAATATTATGGCCAGCACTTGTTCTCCTGTCTGTGTGCTACATAGCACATTTGCGTTCGTACAAGTGATTTGACCCTGAGCGGTATCTCATCCTGCAGTGCAGTCTACACATCCATGCGTCATACAGCACCTCCATGAAGCTGAATGTGCCTATGCTGCCCCTCTCCGAGCCCAATGCAGTGGGACTCATCCTGGCTCACGGTACGAAACTTCACCAAACTGAACACCACAATCACTCTTCCTGTTATACATCGGTAATGTATTACCCAGCTCCAGTCTTATCTAGAGTTTACCTTTTCCTAAACAAACAAGGTGGAATGTATTTGAATTCGTGCTTATCTTTATTACACTGTGTGAGTGTGTGTTAGTTCATCCTGGACAGTTTCATTTCTTCTGACTGGTTGCAGGCAGTGTGGGCGATGCCATCTCTGTGATGACGCCGGATGTGTATGTGTCGGATGACGGCGGGTACTCGTGGCAGAAGGCGCTGAAAGGCCCCCACCACTACTCCATCTTGGACTCGGGGGGCCTGCTGGTGGCTGTTGAGCACAGTAACGAGCCCATCTCCACCGTCAAGTGAGCACCAGCCTAAAAGTTTACTGTGACAGACGATTTCCACAAACAATCAGCCTCTGACACTGAGAACTAGACTGCAGATGGTTGTAATTAATTTGAAGACTACACAAACATTGTGCAGAATCATTAAAGATATAAGAAAAGGACACGCATGAAGTAGGAAAATAAACAGAACTGAACACATCAAAGGATTCAAAGGACACTATACTAAATATAACCTCTTGGATTATCCATGAAAGATATACAAATGTGTCTGTTTATTCTGAGGTCGTTATTATGTTACGTCTGACTTAACTAACACTATTGTATGAGCGTGTATGTATATGCATGTGTAACATCCTAACTCGTGTGCATCTGTGTTTTATTTTCTGCAGGTTCTCTACTGATGAAGGTCAATGCTGGCATGTGTACAACTTCACCACTGACCCAATTTACTTCACTGGCTTGGCGTCGGAGCCTGGAGCACGCTCCATGAATGTCAGCATCTGGGGTTACCGAGACTCTTTCCTCAGCCAGTACTGGGTCTCCATCACCATCGACTTCAGGGAGCTTCTGACACGGGACTGTACGTTAGCACTGCTTGATTCCAAGCTAATGCCATATCTCTCTGTCAACTGTGCACACATGTCTATCTATATAAATAAAGCTTCAAATGTTCAATTATATAATGTTTATTTGTAGTATAAATAATATAAAGAAGAGCTTTATTTGTATTATTAGTAATGGTTGCTTTACAGAAGTCTGACTCCTTTTTTGTTTCATCATCCAGGTCAGGATAATGACTATGTGCAGTGGCTGGCTCACTCTGATGACATCAGCGATCCCAATGATGGATGCATGCTGGGGTACAAGGAGAGGTTCCTGAGGCTGCGTAAAGACTCAGTCTGCTGGAATGGACGGGACTACACAGTCAACAAAGAGCACACGCCCTGTCCCTGCACTCTGGATGACTTCCTCTGGTAGGCCCCTTACGCAAACCCACCACCACCCCCACACTGACCTCGAATGTCACCCTGTCCTCATCCTTGGCTAAAATTGTCAATCATGTGTCATTTCTGTTTGATGATTGAATTCTCATTGCCACTGAATTTGGTAACTTGATTATGTATTTTGACAACATTTTAATCTATGTTACCTGTGTTATCAGTTGTTAATGTGCAGTGTCTCTTTCATAGTGACTTTGGCTACTACCGTGCAGAAAATAGCTCGGAGTGCGTGGAGCAACCTGACCTCAAAGGCCATGTACTGGAGTTCTGCCTCCATGGCAAGAAAGAACAGCTGCAGACCAGTGGGTAAGACTTCCTCCTTTTAACCTTGATGTCTACAAAGCCACAGCTACCGGATCTCCATCTGCTTTATCTACAGGAAATGAGTGGGAGGAGAGTTGCTGGTCAAATCCGACGAATATCACACTTATGTGGGCCTTAGATTCCTGTGCGTAAGGCCATTCCAGGCACGGAAAGGGTATTTGAAAGGGTAGCTTAATGTGCTCAAAAGGTTAAATCTTAACTGAAGGTAGGAAATAAAACTTGAGGTCAGATACTGTAGCTCCTATGGTTTCATGATTACCATTGGTGGAACAAGAGTAAGAGTAGATAGCCGATGGAGTGGAGGACTGATTGCCGGATCTTTGTCAGAGAGGAGCCATGTTCTTCTATAACACATATTTGGAATACGGGTTCCATTCATCTTTCCGTATTTGTACTGGTTAATCGTTAACTCCAAATGTTGGATGACCTCCGTGTATCTTTTATTATGTCTCCAGCTACCGGAAAATTCCAGGTGATAAGTGTGAGGGGGGAAAACAGCCGGAGCGAAAGGAGATTGACCTGAGCAAGAACTGTGTCAGTAACCTCATAGACCCAGAGCTGCTGGTGAGTCTATGCAGGCTTCTCAGGCTTTATTATAAAATACAATTTTCAAATTGTAAAAGTTAAGTGTTTTTTGTATTGATCTCATTGTCTGTATTGTCTATTGTCATTTTATCCCCCTTGCCCAGGGACCACAAATGTAAATTAGCCATATAGCTAACTCTGCAGGACCTGAACTGTACATGGCCTCTGACAAAATGAATGTCAAATAATGGACTTTTTTAAGAGATTAATGTCTGTCTCCCTCACTTTATCCCGTAACAGAAGGACATCCACCCCTCCAGCTCTGCTCCCATAATCGCCACTGTTATTGTCATTCTGGTGATCAGCATTGCAGCTGGAGTTCTCTTTGTGAAGAAATATGTCTGTGGAGGAAGGTGAGCCTGCCATACCTGATTATAGTCACCAATCACCTCATGAGCTATGTGAAACATGCAGACACCTTAGACCCTCAAGTAAAAAATCTTTAAAACTTAGAGGCTTTCAGATGAATAAAAGTTCAGATTGCATATCAAATATAGGTTGTGGATATTTTTGAGTATGCAAGTGTGAGTCCTTTCTGTGTGCATAATGCAATAGTTGATCTATTTACTTGATATAAATACAAAATAAAAGTAGTTCGCTATTTCATAATGTTTATGTAAGGTCCCATCAATTAAAGTTGTCTTGGTCAGTACATGTTAGGAGTGTGCCGTGCGCTTTGACAACAGGACTTACTTTGTTCCCCACAGGTTCCTGGTACACAGGTACTCTGTCCTGCAACACAATGCAGAGGTCAATGGCATTGAGGGTGTGGATGAGCCATTGGACACCAATGTGGCAGCACCTGCCAAGATTGAGTTCCACGATGACTCAGATGAGGTAGGACTCTTATGAACACATTTAACCTCTCTCTCTTTACAGCTGTGACAAAAAATCAACTGTGCTGTAACCATCACAGTTTTGATCAACAGCATTAAACTTAGCCATACATTTAACAGGTCCATAACTTGTGTCTTAATGACCCTGTATCCATCACTATGTATTTGCTTGCCTTTTGTAATGTATATTTATTGATTATTCACTATTGTACTATATGTATTCAGGACCTTCTGGAATGAGGAGATCTCGGTTTGCTGCAGGAATCTGAGAGACGTTTGGTGTCTCATCTCATCACAGTGCAAGGCTACTCTCTCCTCTTCGAGCACACTGTCATTTCCTGCAGATCTAGCCTTCATTAACCCCCATCACCCACTTCCTGCTTTGATGCTGATGCTGATGGATAGGATGCCTCCATTTGCACGGCGCTCAACAAAACGGTATCCATGTGAACCTTGTAGTGACAGGTGTAGTAACTGTAGGCTGAGCAACCGGAGCATATTTCAGTGGTAAGCGCTCTTAGTTGTAAGTCTTACTTGTCTTATAACATACAATGCTCTGGCCATTAAATAGCCTTAGTTGCTGAAATGGCCTTAAATTAAACAAACAAACAAACTTACCTGTTTTATCTTTTATGATCAATTTTTGGACAGCAGTTGTAAAAACATCAATTTGGCATGGGAAGTCATTTGGTCTGGCAAATTGTTAGGTACTATTGCAGATTCATATCTTTATACAAAAACGTGTGTTCATGGGTGCAGATAAACTAATTTGTTAAAGGCAGTCTTTCTTTTTACCTTCTTGTCAACCTCAAAATTAGTTTTCTCTAGGGGTCCTTACATACATATTTACATTTACTTCCTTATAATCCACCAATAATATGGACAAATGTAATATTTTTTCCTCCTCTGTGAATTGATTTGAATATTTTAAGAGGTTCCTTTATTTTGGTTTAATATTTATTTTGGATTAACATCTAGGAACTTCCAACTTCTTACCTAACTACTTACATAGAATAAGTGTTTAGACAGCCATATTTCTAATGTAATAAGCAATACAGTGCTTAGATACAGTGTATCAGCAAAGCAAGCTTACCAAGCTGGATTTGGTCAGTTGTTGTCAAAAGACATAACTGTGAATAATTTGATACTGTTTGTGGCTGCACAAGTTTATGTAAGACCCCGTAAGGAGAGTATTTTCAAAGGGTATTGGCTAGAATTTAGGCACTTGATTGGGCCTCATTTTGTAAAATGCAATCTTGTCTTCTATTAGAGAGAATACATTTGAAGGAAACATGAGTAAAGGAATGTAATGGAATACTTTTATTTGATAGGCTGTGTTTATATTCATAAAGAAGTGTGATGTTTTTTGTAGAGGGCATCATTGTTTTAAATTCTAACAAAACATTGTCAGTAACAGCAATTTTGCACCAGAATGGTTGATCAGACAGCACAATAGCTGTTGAGCTGCATGTTTGTTAGGTGAGCCATTTCTCAATCTTTTTTCTTTTTCCCACTTCGTTTCCATTAAAAAAAAATGGCAGAAAGTGCATGTACACATTTTGATGTATCTTTTAACGTTCCTTCTACATTTTGAGATATAGTTTAGTATATTGTGTCCCCCAATTGAACTACATGTTAGAAGTCTTCCTTACAATTCCTTCCCATGCCTAGTCTATTTTTTCATTGTTTGAAATGGAATTAAACACATGAATAGTCATTTAGGCTAGTGATTAATGTGACTTAGATACTCCAGTAGAGAATTTCCCTGTCAGCTTTCATTAATGTATGTTAAGACCTCCAGTGCAAAAAAAGCTCTGCCTCCACTGCACAGGTTTATACTGCAGATCATATACATTTTCCTGACGAGAGAATACCCACTGCAAGTATGTACACACTACTGTCTGGATATGTTCAAACAAGTGCCTAACATGGAGGTATAGTTTGTGCCTTCACAAGTGGTGTAAAGCTCATGTTAAATAATTGATTATGGGTATCAGGTCTTTGTGCCCATCCCTTGTATTCAGTTTCCAATGGAACTTGTCTTGTTTGTCACACATACTGTAGAGGGCTTTGCGTTTAAAGCTAAGACCAGTACCTCATTTGGTCTGCCTCACTGAGTTTCCTTGTAAATATTGGCCAACCCAAAGTCATACGACTACTGCAATTTTAAACAGTTACCTGAGAACTGGGCTTGGCTTTGTAAACCCAAGAAGCAATGGTCATGTCATCAAAGATGGCTTCTCGTCTGCCATTTTAAAAGCAATATTTTCTGACTGCCATTTACCCAATTTATAACAGTGGCAGCCTAGAGATCTGATAAGATGAACATAAGCTAATCGAGTTGTAGCTCCATGGTTTCCTAGTGACAAACCAGTTTATGTCCCATTATTTGCACAATAGGTCCGGTTGAAATGATTGCTGTTGGTGTGTTGGGCTAAAGGGTACATATACAAGATGCTCCTAATTTAACTGGATTCTGAAGTGTGGTGGTTGTCTTGCGGTTTCGAATCAATGTACATAGCATTAAATGTGACAGCTCTGTAAATATTCAGCTGCTCCAACTTTGTATCAGCTGCTCTTGTTCTGTATATTGAAAAGAATTTGCTTTGGTTGAAGAAAAAAAAATAAATAATGTGTCCCTTTTGTGCTGATTTTGCTTTTGTCTCAAAATAATATTTGTCTTCATCTTTTTCAAAACAAAATTGAGTATAATTGTAGTCACATGAAAGTGTTATTTATTTTTAACTATGCCAAGTCTTTGAGGAGTGTTTAATATTGTTGCCCTCACAAATGTACAATTTACACATTCAAATGCAAAGCATTCTTGGTTCTGTTTTACATAACATGCTACAGTATTCATACCCGGTACAGAAAGTTACCTTCTGCGTCAAAATATTCACTCCCCTTCTGTACTACTGGAATATGTTCTTCAGTCATAGTATGTGCAACGTCTTGTAATTCTGCATCTGAAAAAGTAACCCTGTCCCAGACCTCTCCATCTTCAGAATAATCAACATCATCTTCCTCCTCTAACTCCACTGACTTTACAATAGTTAAAGTCTTATCTTTGTGATGTGTGGGCACCATGCTATTCAAATGGTCTGTTGACCGTTGTGGGGTCCCCAGAGAAATAGCAGTGGAGCTTTTACTGTCCACTTTAATCATTCCTTTGCTTTGACTAGCCACCAGGGCTCCTGTGGTTCCTAAGGGAAGTGTAATCGGGGTGCTGTTCCTGGGCAGTAACCTGGGCTGAACCTTAGTCCCGTCTGCAAGAGATGGTTGCTGTTGTTTAGCCAACACCATTTTATCTTGCTTCAGTTTCCGCTCTGGGCTCGGAGTGAATTTACTGCGGAGTATTCTGGAAATTTCATCTGGAGTGACTGAGAAGCCCTCAGCGAGCCGCTCTATGGTCCACTCCTCTGGAGACTCCCGTTTTAGAAACCTGGTGTAAAAAAAAGCATAGCATGCAAGTGTTCAGGAGGTCACTAAAATGGTGATGTTTTGTGCAGTACAGAGAACATGGAGAAACATTATGGTATATTTATGTATCCATTTCACATTATTCCTGTAAGTACAAGTGTCGGACCTGATCTGTTCAATTGCTTCCCATGTGAGTGTCCTTATTGGGGCTCCATTTGGCCTCAACTGCCTATGGATCTTGTGGAATTTCAAGGTTTTCATTATTTTCTTCTCCTCTCTGTAAGCAAATACCATACCATCAGACATACTATGGAATTAAAGCATCCACAGCCTATATAAAACAATATTCCTTACAGTTATTAGATTTGACTAATATACTTACTTGATCACTGCCTCAATCTGTGCATCCATATCATCCAGACCAAAATCCTCCTTATTAATCTCCTGCTTTCGTGTATATCTGTGATTTGAGGCATGACTTCTCTGACTCCATACACGCAAATCATGCTGGGCCAGCCTTGAGGTACACACTGGCATTTTAAGTGGGACATTGCCGAGCTTGAAGGCCACAAAGCAAAACACTCTTGTAGGCATGGCCATTGTTGTACATCAGCTGGAACCCCGTGGGCCGGAAGGGTGTGATTTATACTTAACACTGAAATAAATGAAAGTTTGTACACTTTAGCATTCCGTTTTCATCGACACAGGTTTAACATTAACAGCTGAAGCACTGTCTGGCTTTCAGGTGACAGGATGCTGAACTATTGAACTACTTTGCTATTATAGTCAAAAGCTGTTGTTATAACATTGCCTTAATGTATTTGACGTTAAACTTTGCATGGCCTTACTCTGTTTGGCCTAAATTAATTCGTTAAATGAAGTAGGCTAACTTAGCCTACCTGCAACGTACCTGTCTGTTATTATCCATACAACACGGTAAGCGAGGTAACGAGGACGGTAAGGATTGCAAACAAAAAAAAAAAAGAAAAAAGATCAAGACGTTGAAATGTCGTTAGACTAACCAGAACATAAATGATGATCAATTGGCTATTCTGATAGCAGGGGAAGTTAAGAGGTAAACCAAGAAACGCATGGGTTAGGAAATACCAAAACTCATTTTTGTTACGTACTTCCGCCTTTTGTGGAAATACGTTACACTTCGGGGCGGGGCCTTTACGGTTTATGGGCGGAGCAACTTGGTCAGTAAAGAAGCAGAAGTATCCTGGAAGAAACCTTTGCCACAGCATCAAATAATTGGTCATTCCTCATGATCTCTGCACATACAAGTGGGCCTTAGGTTATACGTTTATCGCGCAGACTCTACATCCAACATATTCATTGAATGTGTAAAATACACAATGTGAACAATGTTGTCTGACATATTTTTTTGCAAATAGATGAATAATATAAATAATGTTTTTACGTTAGATTATATCTTATTTAACTGGACCAAAGGCTGTAATCTGCGCCTCTAGCAGTTGAACTCAAGTTGACGACAACGAAATGCGTTACATAGTTGCAACAGTTGTGTAGAACATTTTGTCTCTGTGTGAACTTGGAACACTGTATCAACTCCCTTGAGGTAGTTGAGTGTTGTGCATTGTGCCATCCGTCTTCTATTTCAGGTCAGTCTTCGACAGTCACGTGACTGACAAGCCTGCCCTGCCCCTTTGTTGGCTGGGTTTCTTATTAGCGCCATTTTCTCTGCACACTCTGATGATTGGGTTTTTGAGATCTACGCTGGAGCCAATCAGAGGATAACCGGACAGCAGAGAAACGGTAAAGGGTGCACGGCTTGAAAGGGATGGTAGCTGACAACACGGATTGGTTTGTCATTGACCAACCAAATTACTAATTCTGCAAAATACAGAAATTGAAACGGTAACGTGAGACGAATACAACCTCGGTGTGCTAGACCAACACAGGCGTTGAAAGTGAAGCTCACTGAAATGCCATGGGTTAGCAAGCAAAGTTAGCTGTAAATTACAAGGTAGCTAGCTAGTTAGCTAGACGTGTCGTTGTTCCTTTGTTTGGGGGGGAACAAACGGGTAATGTTGAGCCGTACTAAACTGAGGTCCCATATTGAGCTAACCATTTATCAGTTGGGTTTAGACAGATCTCCGCGCTGATGTTAGCCAACCTGACGATAACATACCCATCGTTCTTTTTCTACAGCTAAGTCTAACGATATTCGAAGGTATGGTTGTGTTGTTTCACAACAAAAAGGCACTAGTCTTTCATCTAACAGTTACTGGTAGATGTGGCCTTACGCGGCAGCCCCAACATTCTCTCAGTCATACCAAAAGGATAATCTTTGTAACTTCCCAGGAAACATAACGAACGTAATGCTAGCTGATGAAGATGGCAATATTACCTAGAACTAACTTACGTGATTTCTTGGAAATAATAAATCGCAAGATTCCAAGTATCGTCAGTGTTGACGTACTTCGTCCAATCATGCTAACTAGCAATGCTATCATTGTATGTTAGCTATTAGCTAGAACTCCTTTCAGCTACACGCCTGAGTTGAAACTACTATTGTTGGGTTCCTTTGATTCAAGTTTCTTTACAAGTATCTTTATGGGGTGATGGAATTTCCATGGTGACTTGTAATAATTCTCTGCTTGTTAGTAGGCAGTTTCTACCTTAATTGTACCATTTGTGAAGGTAGTTGACTGACGTAAGCTACCAGGTGCAGTGTGGTGGCTTTCTAGTGTTGAGTTGTTGTGATCATCGGGTGAAGTAAAGGCCTTTCATTTGACAGTGACAAACCAGGTTTCTCTCTCTCTCTCTCTCTCTTTGTCTCTCTCTCAACCGAAGACATTTATTGTACAGAAATGAAATTAGCTCGCATCTTTTGGACTAAATTAAACCTTCAAAAACGTAGTGTTTGGCTTTCTTGATGCTAGAACTCGCCTTTGCAATCGAATTTCACCTTCTCACAGGTAGAGGAGAATCCAGACGTGCGGTGACATGGAGCAATACACTACCGCCAACACTGGGGAGCAGATCGTGGTGCAGGCAACCAATGGACAGATTCAGCAGCAGGTATGATAAAAAGAAACTTGTTGAAGAGAAAGTAATGTCAACAGCTACTCAGACAGCAGTATCTACTGAGTGTTTGCATTTTGAGTGTTGCTTGAGATTACTTGAGAGGCAACTGACAATCAGTGCTTTATTACTAGATGTTTCATCTGATTCTGCAAGTGTTTCAATGTGTTGGCGGTGTTTTTTTTATTTTATTTTTTTATGGTGGCTCATGTACTCCTGTGGGCTGCACTGAGCTAACGTGCCATTGTCTGCAGGCACAGGGCACAGTGACTGCTGTGCAGCTGCAGACTGAGGCACCTGTGGCCACGGCGACAGGCCAGCAGGTGCAGACACTCCAGGTAGTGGTGTGAACTCTGACCTCCAGCTCTGCCTTTCTGCATGCACTCTCTATATGTGCTGTGAGCCAGACCAGCATGCTTCAGTATCCTGTTGTGACCCCACCACGAGGACATGGTTAGACATGCTGCCGAAAGAGAGCTATGTGAGCTTGATGCCATGTGGCTTCTCTTTTCACAAAGAGACTCTGAATTTAAATTTTAACTCCTGTCACCAGTTCCTGACAATTGTGTAGTGACATATGCACTCGCAGTGTTTCGGCATGCTTCTCCTCACCCTCTTGTGTGAAGTACATGGTATCCGTTCGACCTGCAGCATGGTCACTCATGTCATGGATCAAAATCTGTGTACGCCGCATCTGAACATGCTGCATGTGTGTGTGCTGTTGGGTCGCCATGTCTTGCACCATGTCTTATCATAGTTTTAGATGTACAGTACGGAATAGTCCTCTCTAAAGACAGGCCATCAAAATTCCGCCTGCCTGCCAGCTACTAGAGAAGCTAATTTAATTTCCAAGTGCTTTGAGACGTAAACATCTGTGGCACATTGAGACTGGATGTTTCCTGTAACAGCTGAAAATAGCCATTTTGAATTAGAATAAGCATCTTTTAAAAAAAGCTGTTTTTACCATCTATTCATGACCTAACTCCTACACGCAGGTGACGGGCCTAGACTGAGCTGGTAACCCTGAGCCATAACACATTACTCCGCTGTGTGTCT
Source organism: Alosa alosa (assembly GCF_017589495.1). Classification (NCBI taxonomy): domain Eukaryota; kingdom Metazoa; phylum Chordata; class Actinopteri; order Clupeiformes; family Clupeidae; genus Alosa; species Alosa alosa. Next base: position 17,266,874 of record NC_063192.1, on the reverse strand, counting down.
CTCGCTTTCACGTGGTGCCGCTGCTGCATGTGAAGTCAACCCACCACAGTCCACTGTCAGGTCCTCCTAACCTTCCTCAATGTCCCTCCTTGGCAGGTCCAAGCCCAGCCCCTGATGGTGCAGGTGAGTGGCGGGCAGCTCATCACCTCCTCTGGCCAGCCCATCATGGTGCAGGCCATGCCCGGAGGCCAGGGCCAGACCATCATGCAAGTCCCAGTGTCTGGAGCGCAGAGCCTACAGCAGGTAAGCCAGTGGTCTGCCATTGGGTGCGTTCGTCTTCTGGTAGCTGCTTACAACGCTGGCTTAAAGCAGTGCATGCTGGACTTCATACAGTGCATTTTTCGCGTTGTGTGAATCCCAGCATGCATGGCTTTAAGCCAGCGCTGTCAGCGGCTACCAGAAGACGAGCGCGACCATTTTCTCCAGACCCCCAGCCTCTTGGCTGTCCCTCCTACTTTTCAGTTTCTGTCATTGGTCATCTTCCTCGCCTTGTAGATCCAGCTGGTGCAGCCGGGGCAGATTCAGCTGCAGGGAGGGCAGACGCTGCAGCTGCAGGGCCAGCAGGGTCAGGCACAGCAGATCATCATCCAGCAGCCACAGGCTGCCATCACTGCCGGCCAGAACCAGGTAAGGCTCGTTTTATTGTGGTGGTTAGGGTTAAGGTTATGGTTAGGGTTAGGTGCCTTGAAGTCGAAGGTCGCAGTGTTGCCTTGAAGTCGACGGTAGGGGCTTAAAACACCATCGAGCGTAAGGCTGACTCAGTCCTTCTTGGGAAACGCCAACCTGCTGTGATCAATGTTGTTGATCTTTAATGTCCTGTCTGAATCTGTATGTTCTTTCATTTTAAAGGGACAGCAGATCACTGTGCAGGGGCAGCAAGTGGCTCAGACGGCCGAGGGCCAAACCATTGTCTATCAGCCTGTTAACGCAGATGGCACCGTCCTGCAGCAAGGTATTTACATACAAGGAGTTTTGTATATATTTTATAGTTTGTTTAATACTCAAATGATTGCTTTTGGTATTGTATTTTTTTTCTTTCAAAGTTAGTGAAGGCTTTTTTTTCTACAGGGATGATCACCATCCCAGCAGGAACCCTGGCAGGCACACAGATTGTGCAAGCAGGGGGCGCCAACACCTCCACAACCAATAGTGGCCAGGGCACAGTCACAGTCACGCTGCCCGTCTCTGGCAACATGGTCAATGCGGGGGGGATGGTCATGGTAAGACCTTCCCATGAGGTACCTTGAATATTTTTACATATACATTTAGTAGTAATTCACCAAAACTGGGGATGACCTGGAGTGTAGCACAACAATGTAATACATAATCACTTAAAATCTCCTTTCTCTCTTCTCATGGTGTATATCTATCACTACTGGGTTTGGCCTGGGATCTTTAATTTTTAAATCTTTCATTTCCATGCAACATTTTTGTTTCTCATATTAATTATTTAATATCTTCTCGTCACTCTTTTTACTACTTTCTTGTTAATTTCAGTGCTATTTTTAAGCTATTGGATTCTATTCAGTAAAGTAATCTCTTCCTTTCACTTCAAGTAACAACAGCCTCCTTTCATGACTTCTAGGTGTCACTGTCTCCACACTGTCTTGTGACAGTGCCATTCCTTAAAAGCTCTAAACTCTAGAACATCTGATTAAGCATAAGTGAATTAAGCCAAACCTGTCTCTCCCTCTTTCTCTCTTCTGCTCTGTCCCTTGTCAGATGGTGCCTGGTGGTGGCGCAGTGCCAGCCATCCAGAGAATTCCCCTGCCAGGAGCAGAGATGCTAGAAGAGGAGCCTCTCTACGTCAATGCCAAGCAGTACCACCGCATCCTCAAGAGGCGGCAGGCCCGGGCCAAGCTGGAGGCTGAGGGAAAGATCCCCAAGGAGCGGCGGGTGAGTGTGAGTGGGCCTCTTAGGATGTGGGTGGCGACTATTGTCTGCACTGGGTGCTAGCTTAAATGGCTTAAATAGATCCCATTTCAGGAATCTCACTAATTATAAGCCTTGGCTTTCAGGTGTTCAGAATCACACAATTCACACAATTTTTTTTTTTTTTTACTGGCAGTTTTGTGGAAATGCACTACTGCAGCATGTAGACTTTACACTGCCATATGTCCAAATTATGTATGTAATCACATTTATGCTTTCAATAGGAAACTTAAATTAATAGATCAACTGATGGCCTTTTTAAGCTAGCACTCATCAAAATCTAGGTTATTTGAGTAGTCAACAATCAAAAAGAAAGTTGCCTGACCATTTTGATCATTCCTTTATAGTGCTAACTTTGCATGTGCAACTGTATACATCATTGTGTGTTTTCGTTCTCTTCCCTGACAGAAATATCTCCATGAGTCACGCCACCGCCACGCCATGCAGCGCAAGCGAGGTGACGGCGGTCGATTCTTTTCGCCCAAGGACAAGGAGGAGATGGCCCTGGCCGCCTTGCAGGTGAGGCACCAGCACAGGCAGCAGCAGACGAGTGGTGTGAAGCAGGAGCAGGATATACACAGAGCAGTGGAGTTCTGCTCGCAGTGGCTGCCTCAAGGCACCCCACCTCTGGCTTAGCTCTCCACCCCCTCCCCGCCCCCCCCATCCCCTCCCCCCACTGTGCTTAAGCCATGACATGCTGCCCAGAGTCTTTGCTTAGGCAGCATTCATGGGTGTGCAGCTATTTCTGTGGCTTGGAGAGAGTTTTTTTTTTTTTTTTTTTGTTTTGTTTCTTTTTTTAATTTTTATTTTTTTCAAAAGACTGTTTTGAGCACAGCACCACACTGGCATGCGCCATGGGCCAGTAGGAGGTTCTGGGCGGATCCAGCCCCACATCTCGTTAAGAACCTCCAACTCACTGCTATGCAGTCTGGCCCAAGGGTTATAACCTGCGTCATCCAACTGTCTCTGGATCAGCTCCTCTTTACTCCAGGCACTTGAATCTACAGCCCCTGTTCAGAGAAGTCATGTTCACCTTGTAAGGTGACATTTAAATATAAAGTGTTGAATGTATCAGATAACCCATTCATTGTGCACATAGTCTAGAGCAAGAATTAAACTGGAGTTTCCATGATTTTTCCTGTTTTTAAAAATGATAAAATTGTATGTTAAATTCTTGTAAGACTCGAAATGAGAGAGGGGTCATATTGTGTACATTCACTATTGAGGTTGTGGTTGATTTCTTAATTTAACTTAAGGTGCCAGCATTGCAGATATCATAGAATGGCCACAGCCTTAACCACAGGCAACGTCAGCTGCTTCGAAGCTCTGCTGTTTTCACTCTTTGCTGCCAGTGCTGTTTGGGCACAGAGTTCTTTGCTCACGTTTGTTTTATAAAAGTTTTTGCTCTTGCTTTATTGTGTATTTTTCCCCCCAAATTATTGCATGTTCATATGGCGAAGTTGTAGGAAATGTTGATTGAGAATAACTGATTGCCTTCATCTAATCTCGTGCTTGTTTGTCATCTTACTCCTTTCTGTTACCATTCATTGGCACACATTTGCCATTCTGTCATTCCATGTTTTCATTTGATCTGTTTTTTGTTGTTGTCATTAATTCATTAAATAAATGACAATACAGAACATGCCAACTTTCAACTTTTTTCAAATCAGTAATTGGTTATCATTTAACAAGACTCTTTAATTTTTATCTTCATGCTTTGTTGCTTTGCTTTAGCTTGGCTTCATTAATTCTCTCCCTGTCCAATGCCCTTTAGTCTGCAATGCTCACTATTCTCCTGAGTTACGCTTTTATGTCCAAAAATACTCATATATTTTAAGATGTGACGCTAGTCATTGTCTGATTCAGACTTCAGTTTTTCCAGGATGTTTTGTTGGTGACTTGAAGTCCTTGGTAAAAAAAGGACCAAATAGGCTATATTTAAAGTGTGTGTGACCCATACTCGTTTTTGATTATTTTATCAGAAGGACTTCATCACATGGTACTTATTTATGAAAACTGTACCTACCTCCCAAGATTGAATTCAACAAAGGGGACCCAAAAAAATGAAAGAAAGAACTGAAGCTCAAACCTGCATAACCATACGCCTATGTGAGCGTGGGTTAATTGTAATGATCAACTTGCTTCTTCCACCCACAGGAGCAGCAAGACTCGTCTTCCGCTGGAGATGAGACTGTGGCCCAGATGATCCGGGTCTCATAGGGAAACATCCATCAGTACAATACCATGAGTCTGCAAGTCTCTCATTACCTTGACGATCCCTCACCCTTCCTCCTTAAACATCCAATCAACTGAGAGCTATTGAGAACTGAAAATTTAGATTTTCCACACCGTTCTTTCACAGAGGAAGTGTCAAATAGCATTTATCGGGGTGACCGAAGTACATGAAAGTTCAAACTTCAAATAGTCCTTCCTGGCCCTCATCCTGCTTTGTTTGTACAGGTCTTGTTAACCGTAGAAATAAATGAGGTGACAAGGATACCTCTTGGGATCCAGGTTCAGTACCTCATGGGGAGCAAGGACAGGCTCTCAGCTGGTGTGTGTGTGTGTGTGTGTGTGTGTGTACACTATTTCCTAAAACAGGAAAGACTTTTACACAAATATTTTGATTACAATTGTAGATGTGTAGGATATTAAAAATGTTTCTGTTTCATGTTTCTCATCAACTCCCCAGCCCCAACATGTGGCACTACGTGTCTTCCATGTTTTGTTAAAATTGCAGTTTTTTTATACTTATTTTGCAGGCCATCTATAAAAATATGGATGAGGGCAAATGAATTGATGCATATTTGTTAGGATTATGTTTTATGCTGTCTTTATATAATATATTTTAATTAAACGTCATGTGTTCATGAAAGTCTTCTGTGTTGAGTTTTCACTTTTACATTGAGTGCTCTCTTATGGGAATTTAATGAGAATTTCACATGGAATATGTTCAAGATAAGATTTTAAGTAGTTCTGGTCCAGGAACTCATTTTTTTAAGTAGTCTTAAAACTTCAGAAGTTACACATATAAATGCCTATATTAGGAATTATGTGAAATTGTATCAGTGTACAGTAGCCTACACATTACTTGTAGGCCTACATGTTCTGTCGTTGGCCGTACAACCTTTGCTAGTGTATCGCAGAGAATGCACCATAGTGTGCATGAACCGTGGTAGGAGTGCACCATTATTAGACAAGCCCCTCCCACTCACTGCCTACATGTTCAGGTACTAGCTGCAACAAACTGCTACGCTTCCTGTCAACTGGACAGTGAAATTGAATCGTCGGTTATTTCTGGTTTGTTGTGGAGTTACGTCGACGACAACTCTGAACCACCGTCCGAACATAATCCGCATTAAAATATTGTTGATGCAGTGTTAACAGCATTTAATGCCCACTTGTCAGTTTTCACTAGCAAATTCCGAAGTAAAGGCTACGCAGAAAGGACGGGGAGAAAGGTGACACTCGTGAGAAGGCTCTCCATTGCGTTAACAGCTAAAGGAATCGGACATCATTCATTCGGGTTGCTCAGTAGATTGCAATGACAGATTCAAATGGGGATGGAAAGTTGGAGGTGAAACAGGCCAGTAAAGAAGTGAAGGAGAGCGAGAATGTGGCTGAAAAATACTCCGCGATGACAGTCAAGAACACCGACATGAACGTGGGCGAACTGTCCGCAGCATTTACTGCAGTCCCCACTCACAAATCTGTCAAGAAGGTAAGCCCTGGCTATATATCAGACATGTTGTGGGGTAAACATGATAGCTATGTATTCAAAACTCCGTATTAGGCCTACGTACGTCCATTCTTTTGCCTATTTAAGCTGTTGCGAGTCAGTCGTGATCTGCAGGGATCTGTGATAGGCTACCCTGCTGTTAAAGCATCCGATGTGATGCTCCTAGGTATTTCTAATAAAATATTAAAGCAGCTTTTAATTACTGTGTAAAACTGCGTAAAACTATAGACTGATTAACTAAATATGTCTGTGGTGAGATGATGCAGTCTCCTTTTACATAAACGGGTCGGTTATCATCAGGCTTCTGTATGGCAGTCTAGGGGACAGTAATGTATTAATTGGTTGGTAGGCTACAGCAAACTCTACGCTACTTGTAACGTTAGGTTGCTTCATTGTACTAAATATAGTAGCCTACACCTAGCTTGGCATGGCAAGTCGCTGACTAAATTGTTATGGACATTTCCTCATAGTGCTGTGGTAATCAAGCAATAAATCAGGTAGAGTGAAACGCTGTCCTCAAATAGTTTGTTATCAAGAGGTATAATATTTCCTGATTTGTAACAGATAAATTGCCAGCTTTTCAGTTTACCCTTCACCAGTCTAGCCATGCTATCATTCTTAGCCATGAGTATCCAGGCATGAAAGGAGCTTACCGATCTCTGTGTAACCAGGAGAACACTCCAACTATTGCTATGTGTAATGGGGAAATGGTTTTAAACAGGCGAGGCTTATCTAGGGGCCCGACAAAGGCTTAACCAAGTCCCCCCCAACCCCGACAGATTTTATCATAGAAATATTGACCACTTGTATGTTTAGTAGGACCAGCCAGGCTCTGGGATGTAATGGGATGTTTAAATAGAAGTGGCATGAGCACACTTCTGGATAGGACAGAGCCATGTTACTCCAGCTTTATATAGATGATTATATTCAGATCACAAGGCATTTTAATATCCTGTGATGCATTCTGCTTTACCATATAGTGCACAATAACAATATCTCTGAAATTAAAGCTAAATGGAGATGTATAATTCATCACAGTTAGGAATACCCATCAGATTAATAATTTTGGTAGGATTTAAGGTAAATGCATCATGCATGCATCATGCATCATGCATTTTAAACGTGGCTGATGAACTTCAAATTCAGAACTGAATAACTGTTAAGGATTATCTAAGTCAATGCAATCAATGTATATTACTTCATATGCATGGGTTGATAAGCTGTATATAAACATTGTGCACAAACATGGTACACCACACCTGGAAGTTATTTTCTGTATTTTAAATATCTTTGTGATACATCTATTCACTGGTGTTAGTTTTAGAGTTAAACAAATATTTCTTGCTTCCTGGAAAATGTGCCTGGTTTTGAAACAATGACCGGTTTTCTGTTGTGACAAAAATGAACCAAATGAGGAAACTAATATCTTTGACTTTTGAAAGACGCTCTTAAGCATACAGCAGCGCATGTGTTATCAGGAAGAGTATTAATTTGATTTGCTTTGGGAATGATCTTCTCAAACTAGTGAAACTACCATACATTTAGAAATTCTGGTTGTAGCTTTTTATAAACAAACAGTGGCACAGTCACTTCAGAGATTGTTTGTGTTCAGGATGAAATGCACCATGGGAGTTTGGTGGCATAAAAGGTCATGGTGTAAAGTATCTTTGGAGTGTATAGCCATGATTCTCATATGACTCAGAACAAACAAACCTCTTGGGAAGAGACTAGATCACTACCTGATTGTGGGAGATTTTCACCAGCCAACAGACCTTGTTTTTCTGAAGGAACTGTTTGTTCCAATAAAGTTAATTTTATTTACCAGCATTATTCTGCTCGTATCATTAAAATACAAGTATCCTTTTGACATTTTGTCCCCTTAGAATTATAAGGTCCTATCTACGTTCCGAGCAGTTCTGCGATATTGAGCTTCAAAGTCTTAGAATTCCATAGTTATACTAAGCGGAACAAACCTCTTTAGATAATGTCAGGCAATGCAACTACAAGAAACACCTCACCTCACCTCACCTCACCTTAAGTTGCCACAGAATAAGAATACGTCAATAACTCAATTTTGATAAAAATGTCAGATAGAACTTAGGGGACGATTGACATTTCTGACCTGTTTGTCCAGCCTGTGTGAAGTGCATCAGTAGCCTATGCCAGCCTCAGCATAGCCCTCTAGCACAACACATTCTCTTAAAGTTCTCTCTATTGTGGTTATACAATGAAGTGGATTTGTTTCCTTGCATTCTTCAAAGCATATAACTACATAACATTCTTCCAGATGCCAGTGTATGGTAGGAATGCAAGGAATTCCATAGATATCAAGCCAGTTTATTGATTCCTCTTGTCTACTCAGTATTTTCCAGCTTTGATGTCAGCTTCACTTGTAAGAATTTAAAGTGTCACAGATTTCTGAACAGATATAAGATAGAGTAACTTGAAATGCAATAATGATGAAAACACATAAATAGATAATGTCAGAAAGTCACTCAATAATTCAGATCTCTGTTCTCACTACTTGTGTGTATTATGCATGTTCTTGTTGCCACGTGACTGTTATGTTCATGTTGCTTCAGGTGGGGAGAGTTAACTTCGTTTGGCTCAGCCAGATGCATTCCTCTCCTAGTGTGGAGGGACAGCGGCCATACCATCCTTTAGCAATGAAAACAAAAACATTGTTGTGTGGGGTGCAATGGCAAATATACCATGAACACTCAGTCTGTGTACAGCAAGCATTCAGTTGCAAGCTCTTCATGATGTCTTGTCCACACAGATCCGCAGAAAGCCATCTGATGCTCGCCATTTGTGTTCGCATGCAGGCTTGCGTGGGCAGTGCCTTGGACAACCGATCCTCTGGTGAACGTTATTTTGATAACCTGGGGAAAAAAGTTGCAATAAGCTGAGAAATTTGACACATCTGGTGTGCCTCGCCTCAGGAGCATTCTCTCTCCTCCTGCGCTCTCTGTCTGAATGTTGGCGTCGCGTAAGGGCTGTGACCTTCCGACCCCTGTGATGCTGGTGTGGTCTTGTCAATGTTTAAGGGAAAAACAGACACTCAGGTCTCACACTGAATGAAAATGGCCAGAAAAGCTTGTCTGTGTCTGAATCATAGTCTTCGCTTCCCTTTGATCATAATGCGAATACCCAGAAATGAATATCTCAAGGACAGAGGAATACTGCTAGATTGTGTGTAATGTTTTGGGTCTGGGAAACCATATTGTTGTTATTTAACCAAAACTAAGAACAAAATATACTGTGCGACTCTATACGACTCCATTTTACCAGCAGTGGATGAAGTCATGGGTGGGGTTTCGTGCAAACAGATGCTGGTAAGCTAGCCTAACGAATTACTTAGTGTATTTTATCCACAGCTTTTGGTTGGCTTAACCTACTTGTACTTATAGAAAGGTTCAGCAGCCATCGTTCTTGTAATTTTAGCATAGTGGACTTCCCGTGCACTGACTGATATTATGGTGGTGTTGTTGTTGAGGTGAACTTTGGTCTTTTTTTAACTTTATAAAGTAGCAATTAAAGTAAAAGACTAAAAGGTTTGATAACAGTTCCATATCAGCAAAAGATAACCTACCAACAGCAGTTCAACTCAATTTGTGTTAACTAGATATATACATTTCCATGTTAAAATGCAATATGACATCATTCATAATCTCCCTCAACTGGCATTTTATAGACCAAGGTCCTGTTAAGATAAACCATGGCATGAATTGACCATTTGTCTTTGCTTGTTTTTCTATTTACTGCCATATATTATGCTACTTCTTTACTCGAAAGTCGGAGAAAGCTCCAAAGGAAGCTTGGCATCACTGTGTGTGTGGCCCTGGGCCAGAGTACTAATTCCCTCACAGGCCCAGGTATTAGCGGAGTCACACTACTCAGCCGGTCGGCCGCTCTGCCATCAACTGCTTGACCACGGTCAGGCCTGAGTCCGTGACCCGGCTGACTCTTTGAGACACTGAGCGAGGAGGAGGGGGGGGATGGGGGCGGAATATTTTTAGCCGGGATTCAAGATGGAGCTCCAGTGGCTGTCCGTCAGTGCTCAGGGTTCATGGAAACGGTCCTTAAATCCTCCTGAGTCCTTTTTTATTAGCACTCCCAGACGACGAGCCCTCAGCGGGAAAGTGAAAAGCTGGCTACACTCGGGAACTTGCGCTTTTAGATTAATACAGATCAGAGGCTAAGTCAACATCACTTGTTGTGAGTTGTTGTTTTTTCCCCCTCCTCCTCCTCCTTCTTCAGTGGGGGAAGGCATTCTCAAATCCCTCTCAGGAATCCACAAGCAGGCTGCCCTGTGTGTCTGTCTGTGCCTCCTGGTGCTGCAGAGGGTTAAAGCAGTCAGACATTCATACATAAGAGGTTGGTGTGTGTGTGTGTGTGTGTGTGTGTGTGTGTGTGTGGGGAGAAGAGAAGGGGGGGGGGTCAGCTTTATGACTGGTGGAGGTTCTGGGTTTGGACTCCGCACCCACCCACCCACTCCTGCCTGAAGTTTGCCATATGAAAATCATGACAATAGGGAACCTCCCCTTGTGTGTGTGAGAGCAAACTGCTGGGAGAGCACACGGGATGTAATATCAGACTGCTGAGCCGGTGGACAGAGACGCACAGGAAACATGGAGCAGAATGATAGCAGGCACAGGGTGAGTGCTGCTGGCGCATCCAGTGATGCCCGCCAGGGGCTTTTATAGGGCAGGTGTAGCACTGTAACTAGAGATGATCGGTTGTTTGCTCTCTTGGAAGGATGTGATAGTCAACATGGGAAACACTTTAGCCACTGTAGTAATAAAACTGAACAGCTTAAAAATGTGAGGCCCAAAAGTGCCTCTTGATTTGGTAAAGCCAGTGATGCAAAATTCAACCTTGCCCTTACGCCAGGATGAAACACAGATGTTAAATCTGAGTTTCAGGGTTTCATATATTAGTGTTTTAAGAAGCTGGATTCCTGCTTTTAGTGCATGATTGGAAATGCTTGCATATTAGTGAGAGTCATGACTTGAGAGTCAAGGTTTGGGTAGAGTATACAACATGATTGTTTCTCATATATATTTTTTTTACATTAAGCTTCTCTTACATCAACATTTATATGTCTGCTGCTCAGAATCAAATTATGTTTACATGTATCTGTACAATTTACAATGTTGGTTTAGGCTAGTTGGGCAAAAGGATACAGCTGTACTGTCAAGTATCTCCATTATATAACAATATTACCATATATTATTTGTTATGCTTTAGCTTCTAAGGGTATTATTTGTTATGCTTTAGCTTCTAAGGGTATGCCATGTTTTGTACTCCATACTGTGAACACACAAGGGCTGCTAGGTCCACCCAGAGGTTCCAGGCATTTGTACCCTAAGTGTCAGAAACTGTAGCTCACATGCAAGTGTGTTTTACTTTCACGTTTCTTTGAATCATCAGTTGTCTGTTATGTCAACTTTCTGGACCCATAGAAGAGTTTGCAGTCAAAACAAGGCCCACCTAAATCTCTCCAAATATTTGGTAATATAATAATAATGGGGTGTAGTGGGTTGGTTAAAGTATATAAAGGTAAAGCATTTACTAGCCATACATTATATAACTATTATGCATTTTTATAACTCAACAACTCTACAATTAACAGTATAGAAATCAGATATCGCTCTAATTCTATAAACATTTTTAAAGCTTTTGAACTCTTATTGTTTTCTGACCAGGAAAAATACCACCACTACAATACTGATATATGAAGAGATGGTTATAACCAAATAAAGGAATAGTTATAAGACTACTGTAATATGTGGACACTAACATGCATACAAAGGATGAACATCATAAGAATTACATCATTGATGTATGTCTGGACGCATTTTATAAAATGTACTGTTATTATGTAAGTACAGAGGCACAATCATTAATTTATTCATTAAGTAGAAATCATGCACAGGGCTTTGACTGTGTTTTTATTTCATGATGTGTCTGGGCTAAGTTTACTGAGATATTTGGAGCTGATCCAAGGCCAGTCCCCTTCACTGAGTGCTTTGTGAATATACTGTGAGCTCATCTCATTTTACTTGCAGTGCTTTCATGAAACAGCTTTGAAACATTTGGTGATGTTCACATCAACAGCTGAGTCCTCAGTATTTGAAAATAAAACATAAACATGTGTGGTGGAATGGGATCTAAAATAGAATTTGGGCCAACGTTTAAAGAGCCCTCTGATTTATCTGTGATGTGCCTGTGTAAATCTCACTGGCCCAGGTGAAACCTCAGCCTCGTGGTGGGCTGCTTCTCCACCCTGCTCTTGTCCGGGACATGTGAGTGAAAGGGGGTTGTTTCTCAGGCAGATGGCGAAAACTAAGATCCATGCCCCTGTCCAAGTGAACTAGGCCACGCAGCGCCTAGCACTGAGCTCTTGTCTCCTACCAGCTCACGTGCATCCGGACGTGGTGAGGATTCTGAGGAATCCTTGCCCTACTCCGCTCTGTGCATGCTTCAGGCTCGTAATGAGAAGACCTCATCAGCTACGTAGTTTGCCACTTGGGCGAATCCAAGTCTTGTCTTAAATTCTCATATTGTTAGTCTTGACAACAAAATGATGCGTCCTTCTAACATATATTTGGAGAGGAACACATAGTGATCTTACTGTGCGCTGCTGAATCCCACAGTGTCTTGTAGTTATAGGTAAATACTGTACATGTGATATATTGCAGTATATGCAGTTGTTGCAAAAACATTGATTAATCCAGTGCCTTCTGATTGACATTGTTTGCATCGATACAATCAACTCAACCATGTAAATGTTACTCTGTCAAAAGATCATAACAAATACATTTACTACGGCACATTAAAATTATAGCAGCATTAAAGCATTAAAACTCAGTGTTTTGTATGAAAAGTTCAATAATAATTATGCATTTAAAATATACACTTATATTTCATGTAGTGCATATTCATTCTATTCAGGGAAAAAGTGCAGCAAAAATTGTGCTGACCTAACATTTCTATGGCAGTACAAGTGCATGGTGCAGTGTCAAGGTTGAGGTGGTCATGGGTGAAAACTTTGCTTGTGCGTCACTTTGTCACCATACGCATAGGTCAATCTTAATAATAAAAAACAAACCTGTAAACGAAACACGGAGGCTGTCTGAATGCTAAACAAGTCGGAAGAAAACACCTTGCCTTACCACTCAAAGTGGTGACTCACTTATCTCCCAGACAGACACGGCTGTTGTGGTTTCATGCACAGCCAGCCCTAAGTCAGGCGTCTACAGATCAAGTCAGGTGTCTACAGATCAGCATCCATGTTGTCTAAACACCAAACACTCAGAGCTGGGCTGAGTGTCAAGGTGATTTAAGGTGAGAGGACGTAGACAGGCATTTGGCTGAGTCATGGGGTTTCTGCATCACTATTGGCAACAATAAAAAAACACCTGAGCCAAAATGCATCTTGAGGCTGATGCATGAATGATCCTGTCATCTATTTATGGACAGTCTGATTCACAGCTAATGTGCCCTCTCTCTCTCTCTTTCTCTCTCTCTCTCTCTCTCTGTTTCCACAGCAGATCCAGTTTGCCAACCAGGAGGACAAACAGGAGTTCAGCAAGTTCCCCACCAAGGCAGGCCGGCGCTCGCTGTCCCGCTCCATCTCCCAGTCTTCAACGGACAGCTACAGCTCAGGTCTGTCCAGCCTCTGATCTGCTCTCCACAACATGGCTGGGCCCCAGGGCCCAGTGTCCCTCTCTCTCAGTCATAACCCCACAGCATGAATCTATCAATAATCGCTCAGCACTCATCAAAGTAGAGTGGCCCAGCTGACTGCGTGATAGACTGGCTGTGCTAATGTCATTAAGTGTGAACTGTGTTATGTGTGAACTCCAGCGGCCTCCTACACGGACAGCTCTGATGATGAGTCTTCTCCGCGGGACAAGAACCAGGTCAACTCCAAGGGCAGCAGTGACTTCTGTGTGAAAAACATCAAGCAGGCGGAGTTTGGCCGCCGTGAAATAGAGATCGCAGAGCAAGGTAGGAGTTCTCTTTAGCACACACACACACACACACACACACACACACAAACAAACAAACATATACACGATTATGGCTTGGTCAGATTACAGGATTTCAGCCCGATTTTTCCATGATTTCTGTCGCAGCCGACACATTTTCAGTGTCATACCCAAATATGAGAGGTTGGGAATGACGCCGAAGGAGGAACGCGTCTTGTAATGTGACATATTCAGCGACCAGCGATTTATTGTCTGCGACGTTCCACAACCCCACAACAAAAAGTCTTGTAATGTGGCCAATCTCACGACCAAGACGTGGCAATAATTTATGGTTATATGATTGCATAGTCTGACATAGTCAATCCTAAAAGACCATCGTGGAAGTCAAAAAAAGTTGTGTAATCTGACCAAGTCATTACACTGTCTACTTCCTGTGTCTCTGGCTGTCTCTCTTTCCTACACACACACACACACACACACACACACACACACACACACACACACACACACACACACACACATTCATGGCACCAAAGATGTGTACATACACACACACACACACACACACACACATTCATGCACCAAAGATGTACACACACACACACGCACACACACATTCATGCACCAAAGATGTACATGCACGCACACACACACACACGCTGGTTTTATTTCAAGTGCTTTTAAGTTGTCAGTGAAGCCAGTGGAATTGTTCCAGATGTATGTGTTGCCTCAGGCAGGATAAAGCCAATGGCAGCAACATTTTCCTTATGTAACTGTACTATAGTCATGCAAATTATTGATCTTCCTCTTCAGCCGGTTTTACAGACCACACACTTAAATTCTGAGCATGTTCAGTCAAACAGCGATGCAAGTATCACAGCACAGTGGCTTGTATTTACATTAGGGCTGTCAGATTTTCAAGAGATGATTACCGTGGCCAAAACAATTAACAATATCATGATATCTATAGAAAATGTGATATTGCTATCAGTGTAATTCATCTTTTTTTAATTGTGTACACATGTATAAAAGCATACAATAAGAACACTAAATGTATAATGAAGAGGCAACCAGATGAACTCTTAAACAAAATGTATTATTTCTATTATTATTATTCATCAATACCATTATATTTTGAAACCCTTAGTTAACATACAGTATTTCAGATTTTGAATGATTCTTCACATGGTGGGTGTTAAAGTGCAGTTTTGCAATTCCTACCCCATAAACTTCAGTAGTCAACTTCAAAATAACTTTTGGTAAAACAAAATTGTGGACTGCATCTTTAAGTAAGCATTCTTGTCAGAACACAGGAATCCTTTTTGGAGAGCAGCCTCTCTCTCTCTCTCTCTCCCCTATTTCTCAGACACTAGCTCACACACACACAAAGAGATTCATACAAGCATAGTTGGTAGTAGGTGATGCGCTTTGGGAAGGTACATGTCACTCTGTGAAATAAGCATTGAGAATAGCCGGATGGCTGAAACGTCTGCTCTTGCTCCCAAAATTAAATGGAAAAACTCCTTTCTGACTTTGTTTAAGTAATTTCTTTCAGTGTGCGAACTACTCCTCTCTCTCTCTTCAACTCTTGGTTCAAACGCACCTGGCTAAACTCTAGATTATCTGAGCGCAACAATACTCCCCTGCACTCTGTGAAATAAGACCACTGTTTTATGAAATCTGCTGAAAATGCTGTAACAAAGAAAACATTACCCAGAGAGGCTGGGAAGACTCTTGGAAGAGACTCTGCATTTGCAGAACTGAACATCACATGGTTCCCCTTCTGTTGCTCTGGCAGTGTGAGAGTTAACCGTTAACATTTCCTTCTCTCAGCCATAATGCATGAGCGGGTTAAAGCCTAGTCCCCACTGCTGGTTGTGCACAAGATATTACTTCACTCATTTGCACATTATGTCTCTCTGTAAAGATGAATTTTAGGTAGACTTAAACACACGACCAATGCATTTGCACAGTGAAGTGCTTTATTGGCTATTGGATGACTGGGCATCGTTACTTATGAGTGGGCAGGATGTGAGCTGTTGGCGTGTTTAATGTGTTGCGGGGGAGCGCTGAGTGCTTTCTGGAGGTGTGCTGCTGATCTTAAGAAGTGGCGTGTTTCGCAGTGCTGGCCTAAGTGACGAGGAAGTGGCTTTATTCCTCCTGCCAGGCCTCACGGCTGTTTGTGGCAGGCTCATCGAGAGACTGTCCCATGCGTTTCAGTGCGTTCATTAACCTGAGTTCTTTCCACTCCCAAAACCCCCTAACACCCCCACCATCCCCACCCTGCCCTCAACCCCAGTTCTTTGTATTTCTCTCCACTGCTCAGAACATGCCCTCTTTTCTCCCCTACAGCAAGCTGAGTGCAGTTTGAAGTCCACCATCTTGTTAATCTGTAATTAATGAGCGTTTGTGTTTTCCCCCCGACCCCTATTGTGACCTCCACAGACATGTCTGCCCTGATGGCGCTGAGGAAGCGAGCCCAGGGGGAGAAGCCTCTGGCTGGGGCCAAAATAGTCGGCTGTACCCACATCACAGCTCAGACGGCCGTAAGCATCCCCTCATCTCCATTTCCACTGTTGTACACCACCCCTGGTTGTGGTTAAAACACTGAGCATTACGACTGCTTAAAATATCAATAAAGATTGATCCACTGTGTTTGTCTGACTGAGTAAATAAACAGGCCACGCTTCTGTGGCTTGTAAATTTGGGTTTCATTAATGTTGTTGATTACAGTTTAGGATTTGACCGTGTAAAAGCTTAAGTCTTAATCACTTTCCTTGCCGCCTGCTGCTGCTCTCACTCTGACTGAAGTTGTGCTCCGCACTCTCTCTCCCTAAGGTCCTCGTGGAGACCCTGGTTGCCCTGGGAGCTCAGTGCCGCTGGACCGCGTGTAACATCTACTCCACTCAGAACGAGGTGGCCGCTGCCCTGGCCGAGTCAGGTAAACCACTCAGGGGCCCTCAGGGCTCTCATCGAGAGGGAGAGAGTGATAGAGAGAGACAGAGATAGATAGACAGAGAGAGAGAGAGAGAGAGAGAGAAAGAGAGAGAGAGAGAGAGAGAGAGAAAAGATAGAGTAATAGAGAGAGAGCTGATAGAGAGAGTGATAGAGAGAATGATAGAGAATGATAGAGTGATAGATAGAGACATAGAGAGAGATAGAGAGAGAGCAATAGAGAGAGAGCTGATAAAGGCTTTAGTTTTTGAGTGCATGACTCACCGTAACACCTGACACATCCTGTCTCCCACATTTTCAGCTTGTTAGAGCGCTTGCTTAGGCTACTCAACAGTAAACACCCATCTGATTTTTGACAAGTGAAATTAATAATTTTATGTGTTATGTGTTAGTCAGAGGCTCTCTCCACTGGGAATCTGTTGCTAAAGTAATTTCAACTCTACCATATTTGCCCCAAAATCTGGATTATATTTATAAGTAGGTTAACTGTACAACTTCTGCAGAAGTGTTTGGGTCATGTGGGTTGCTCAGGCAAAACTGACAGTGGGCTGGTATATCATTTGGATTGCTGAAGGTGTTGCAGTGTTTGCATGGAAGGGGGAGTCTGAAGATGACTTCTGGTGGTGCATCGATCGTTGTGTTAACACCGAGGGCTGGCAAGCAAATATGGTACCTGCACCACAACACCACATGATTAGGGATTCAAATTTATATTATTTACACCTGATATGTGTTCATTTACAAATACTTTTATGTTATATGGAACAGTCTCTGAATAATTCTCATTAAGAGTGTGTGGTGTGTGCTCTTCTCCTACATTAGATCCTGGATGATGGTGGGGACCTGACGCACTGGGTTTATAAGAAGTACCCAAATGTTTTCAAGAAGACCCAGGGCATTGTGGAGGAGAGCGTCACCGGGGTCCACAGGTAATGCGTTTGGTGTCTGTATGAAACATGGAAGCATCGCAGTTGCAATGCAAATGTAAGTGTATGTGGCAGATTGACTCTACGTGTGAGTGTGTTCACTTCCCAGGCTGTACCAGCTGTCCAAGGCAGGGAAACTGTGTGTTCCTGCCATGAATGTGAATGACTCAGTCACCAAGCAAAAATTTGACAACCTCTACTGTTGCCGGGAGTCCATATTGGATGGGTGAGTGAGCCTTTATGAAGCTATGGCGTCCGCCCAGTGAGCTGAATGTGAGTGTAAAAACACTTTGCGGTGAAACCTAATCTCATCATTTATCCATGTTTTCACAATGCCCTGCAGCCTGAAGAGGACCACTGACGTGATGTTCGGTGGAAAACAAGTGGTGGTCTGTGGCTACGGAGAGGTCAGACAATTTTCCCGCTTCAGTGAAGATGGTCCTCTAGAGACCGGGCGAAACCACCACCATGATTAAATGTGCATGGTGCTGTCTGGCTGGCTACTCTCCATTTCACTTTGGGTGTAACAGTGTGACCGCATGTTTACTCGGCTCTGGCTGTTTGTACTGCAGGTGGGGAAGGGATGCTGCATGGCACTGAAAGCCCTTGGAGCCATCGTCTGCATTACAGAGATAGACCCCATATGTGCCTTGCAGGCCTGGTGAGGACCACAATGTGAACTCAGACAACAGCAGTTTTAAAACAGATTCAGCCTCATACCATTGGGGAAATGACATGACTACAAATGTGCACATAATTTCACACAAAAAAAAAAACATATTTAAGCTGTTGATGCATAGAAGCCAGATGGGGTAAAAATATTGTAATTTGTGTTTCATACAGCATGGACGGTTTTCGGGTAGTCAAGCTGAATGAAGTCATTCGCCAAATGGACATGGTCATCACATGCACAGGTATTTTGAAAATGCAGGTGTGAATTTAGTGACGCGTCTACACCTTTTCCCCCACGTCTGTGTGTGAGGTACGAGAGGAGATTAAAGGAGTGTTTGTTGTACAAATGAGCTGATACGGTTCGTGATAACAAGTGGCTCCATAGCTCTAGTGGCGCCAACCCTCTGTCTGACGCTTTTGGGTTCACTGCATGTGCGTCTCAAATGCATGTATCAGGAAGGGTCAAATGCAAACTCAGTAGACATTTAACCTAAAACATTTCACTGGGTCACCTTCAAGCCTTCATGTGAGTTTTTGTTTTTAACTCAATGTCTGTCACCAGGAAATAAGAACGTAGTGACCAGGGATTACCTGGACCGTATGAAGAACGGCTGCATTGTGTGCAACATGGGTCACTCCAACACAGAGATTGACGTGGTGAGTGTGTGGAAATGCTGGGAGCTCTCACACACATCACACAGCATGTTTGCATTATGCTGACACGGTTGAGTTGGTTTCTACACTTAGGCTGTGCATAACGTTTTAGCCATGTTTGCCATAGAGTGCTGGACAAACATATGCCTGAAAGGTTTTTTTTGTAATGGTACATTTCCAACAGCTGGCACCGTGTGTGATTTGACAACAGAATGCATAGCCTGTGTTTTTCCATGAGTTTAATGATTCTGTTTGTACAATAAAAGGGGTTGATCTGAGTGTTCCAGTAGTTTTATTGATGTGGTGCAATATGTGCATATTTCTAGCATGACTTGATATATATATATATATATATATATATATATATATATATAGGCAATGATTATATATGATTAATGATTATAATGAGTATATATTTCACTGTATGAGTTTGTGTGTAATAACGTTTTGAATATGATCATCCCAGGCTAGCTTGAGGACACCTGAACTGACGTGGGAAAGGGTTCGTTCCCAGGTGGACCATGTTATCTGGCCTGATGGCAAGAGGGTCATCCTGCTAGCAGAGGTGTGGTAGCCTTCCTACTCAGTTCCTTCATCCTGTGTCCACAATAGACTTTCATTTCATGGTTGATTCACGATGCATTTGATCTGTTTTGTGTGCCCACTACAGGGCCGGCTCCTGAACCTCAGTTGTTCCACCGTTCCCTCATTCGTGCTGTCCATCACAGCCACCACTCAGGTAACTGGCAGTGCTGACTGCTCTTTTACAGCTTGGCAAAGCCAACTCAGAGCTAACTAAGGATCCCAGGCTCCCAGTTACCGTAGTCTAAACTAGTGACAGACAAGAGACTCACCAGTCTCCAGTGAAATGTATGAATGTTGAATGGAAATATCCTTTTTTTAAAGAGATAGATACTTTATTGATCCCCAAGGGGAAATTCAAGTTATTTAGTTTTAAACTAAATTATTTAGTTTAGTCCGTTCAAATAAGAAAATAAAATCTAATAATATAATATCTCCTTATCATCTCATTAGTTTCTGCCTGACAACAATGAGATTAAATGGAACTAAAATAAGGATTTAGGCTTACATTTCCTGCTTGTATATTTTCACAATTTGAAGACATTGAATTAGTCTTTGACAAAAGTACTGTTCCAAGCTGTTGTGGAGAGGGATAGTTACGAGATTTTTAGACAGTTATGGCATATATTTAAAGTCACATTTAGCTCCCTTGAGCTATCAAATATTTATCTTTGAGAATTTTCCTATGGGAAAATGCAACAAATGGTGAGTGTTTTTCTAAGATGTATTTTTATCTCATCTGGGTCTCTGAAGGCTTTGGCTCTGATAGAACTGTACAATGCTCCAGAGGGCCGATACAAACAAGATGTCTACCTACTGCCCAAAAAGATGGGTAAGACTTGCTCAAAAATACTTAATTATTTTTTATCAAGTCTCTTGAAAATGTATGTTAGATGAACATAAATTTGTGTTTCTTCCAGATGAATATGTGGCCAGCTTGCATCTTCCTAACTTCGATGCCCACCTGACGGAGTTGTCAGACGAGCAGGCAAAGTACATGGGTCTGAATAAGAACGGCCCATTCAAGCCTAATTACTACCGGTATTAATGCCTGCCACATGTCAGTCTCAACACAGCCTAGCAACATTTAGCCGCCACTCTCCTGTACTACACATTCAAGTACGATAGCTCAGTTACCAGCGACCAAACAACATTTCAACATTGATATCAGTGCACACAGTGAAAAATGAATTCACAAATAAATCACCAAGCAAGGTGTTTACTCCCCCCTACTGGTGATATATGGAACCCATGTGCCCTGATGTTTAACATTCAATTCAGACTTAGGGATGTACATGTAGTATTTCACTAAATATGAAGGACATTTATTTGGATAGCTGATAGAACACTGATGTACTCATGAAGTTTTATTTTCACAATTACAGATATTAACAAGAGGGAATGCCAGAGAGCAAGAGGAAATCAGTAGTCTTCAAAGTTCTGAAGTAACTTTTTTTATTGCTATAATTTTAATCAAGTCTAATCTACTAGTCAACATTTCTATCCTTAAGGTAGGCTACTATTATGTATTCAATTATACCTATAGGTATTGTGACCAATAAAACTTCCTTAATTCCCTAGTCATAAAATATGTCTTAAATCATGTCTTAATGTTTTCTATTGTTGATTACTTTTTTTATTATCAAATAAGTACTTATTGATCATAGTCCATTTACGGAATTATTCAAAACAGTGCCAAATCCTGGCCACATGATCCGAACAGAATGTATCCTGTGTGTGATTTCATTTCTTTTGATGCGTTGCACAAACAGTTTTCAAGAATTACTTAGATAATTATCAATTATTAAGGAAATCTCCCAATCAGAAACATTTAATGCACTGAAGGACCCTCTGTCTATATGTATTAGAATGTTGACCTGTACTTCTGTGTTACATGTGTAAAATGAAAATGTATAGTGGATATAATAATTTCTACTTAGCTTCTATTTTAGAAACAAGTCACGCTATTTGTGTAAGCTTTACTCAGCTCAGGAGTGCATGGAGCACAGACCTAGATGTAATAGTATTCCCTGGACCTGGAAGGTTCTCTCTATAGCTGGATTTAACACTCTCATCACTGACCACACATTACACTCTGCCATTAACACTCCATATTTCAGCACTGCATTATAAATTATATTTTTTTCATTCCATAAGTTTTCAATTTGCCTTATTTAGAGGAAATGACACACGGTCATAAGCTTCACTTTTGGTTCCTCTCATAGCAGGTGTGCCTTCCAAGGCACTTTGTGATCAGATCCAAATGCCTCAACTGTTCTGTAAAAACATATGGAAATCAGAGAAGCATACATGGCATGTCACTCACATGATTATTTATCTATCTAACCAATTTGAATAGCTGTGTGACCTGTAACTTGTTGAGTATTTGAAAACTGGCTGATTGCACACATTTTTACATTTTTATTTTCACGTTTCATGTACATTAATAATCCATGGCAGGACCTCTCGATCACTCCTCTTCCTTGACCCTTTAAGAACCTATTTTTTGTGGATGTACACTTGTACAAAAATGCCAGCTGGCTTGAAGGAAATATCACTGTGAATTTCAACATGGGAAAGCATTAACGTACGTGTTGATTTTCTTGATCAGTAAGATATGCATCTGGACACCTCTAGTCTTTCCCATGGCCATTGATTTTGTTCTTCTCACTGTGTAACGTTATCCGCAGCATATGTGTTGTATTTAAAATGTAACGACTTAATTGCTGTTTTAGTGCAAATATTTGCATCACAATAAATAAAGTCACGCCAATCCAGTCACAAGTTTTTTTTATCCCCCTACATTTTATGCTACATGCAACAAACGGTTGTGATTGTGTGGGTCCGTGTTTACCGGCAATGAGTCTCGACGGTACAGCCAGATAGCCTACTCAAGAATGGGCAGTGATTACGGGGTAAAAATAAATAATGTGAGGAATGAATGGATTTTCCAGTCCATACTTTCCCCTCTAACTAGACCCAGTAAAATCGAGGTAACTAATTTCAACTCGCCATCGTCTTCTTGGCTGTTAGTATTCTCCTTAAGGCAACAGCTGCCTGTCATGGCGCCAACGTCAGTGGTAAGTTCAGGAACTATCCACCACCACTAGTAGAAAGTTCAAGTCGTATCCGCCAGCTTCTGAAATGTCACTGTCGTCAGAGTATGGAGTAGTCTAGAACAGACAACGGCTATATAAATATGTCTAGTTGACTCTGCATGCTCACATATTAAAAAAAGCGAAAGCACAAATCCAGTGCGCAACAACGCATTCAGAGGGAAAACATCACTTTATCTGTGAGTAGCTTTACCAGAGATTTTACTGTTTGCATGTCATGTCATGATGGTTGAGGAACTATCAGGTAGCCTAATCCCTGAATAATTGTTGCAATTTTTGCTTTTATCCAAAGTGATTACAATTGAGGAACAACCAAGTTTGACATATAATTGATATAATAGTTTTATATTAAATAATAATACATGTGCATACAGTTTATGTGTGGCTTATACAGTGCCTACTAGTTGACAAGCTATGATAAATGAACATGTGAATGAATGTGTTGTTTTCATGGATAGCTCAGTTTTGATTATCTAAATACCATATTAATTCGAATTTTAGGTCTACTAAAATGTCTGCTGCTAAAGGAGTATCAATTGGAATTGATCTGGGAACAACCTATTCATGTGTGGGAGTATTTCAGCATGGTAAAATTGAAATAATTGCCAATGACCAGGGAAACAGGACAACACCCAGCTATGTGGCCTTCACAGACACAGAGAGACTTATTGGAGATGCAGCCAAAAACCAAGTTGCCATGAACCCCAACAATACTATATTTGATGCTAAACGGCTTATTGGCAGAAAATTTGATGACCCCATAGTCCAGTCTGACATGAAACTCTGGCCCTTTAAGGTGGTTAATGATAGCGGAAAACCCAAAGTACAAGTTGAATACAAAGGAGAAACTAAAACCTTCTATCCTGAGGAGATCTCCTCCATGGTCCTGGTCAAAATGAGACAGATTTCGGAGGCCTTCTTGGGACAGCAGGTTAACAATGCTGTCATCACAGTCCCAGCCTACTTTAATGACTCACAACGGCAGGCAACCACGGATGCAGGCGTCATCGCTGGTCTTAATGTCTTGAGAATCATCAATGAACCCACAGCAGCTGCCATTGCCTATGGCCTGGACAAAGGGAACAGAGGGGAGCGCAATGTATTGATCTTTGACCTTGGAGGAGGCACCTTTGATGTGTCAGTCCTGACGATAGAAGATGGAATTTTTGAAGTGAAGGCAACAGCAGGAGACACGCACCTGGGTGGGGAGGACTTTGACAATCGCATGGTCCAACACTTTGTCGATGAATTCAAGAGGAAAAACAAAAAGGACATAAGTCAGAACAAGAGGGCTGTGAGGAGATTGCGTACAGCATGCGAGAGGGCCAAGAGAATCCTGTCGTCCAGCACCCAGGCAAGCCTCGAGATCGACTCGCTCTTTGATGGCATTGACTTCTACACGTCCATCACCAGGGCACGCTTTGAGGAGTTAAACTCTGAACTCTTCAGGGGAACATTAGAACCAGTTGAAAAAGCCCTCAGGGATGCCAAAATGGACAAAAGCCAGGTCCATGACATTGTGCTTGTGGGTGGCTCGACACGCATCCCTAAAATTCAAAAACTCCTGCAGGATTTCTTCAACGGTAGAGATTTGAATAGAAGTATAAATCCGGACGAGGCAGTGGCATACGGAGCAGCTGTTCAGGCTGCCGTCCTCATGGGTGATACTTCAGAAAATGTACAGGACTTACTGTTGCTCGATGTTGCTCCACTTTCTTTAGGTATTGAGACTGCTGGAGGAGTCATGACACCCCTGATTAAACGCAATACCACTATCCCGTCAAAACAGACACAGATATTCTCAACATATTCAGACGACCAGCCCGGTGTGCTGATTCAAGTGTATGAAGGTGAACGAGCCATGACCAAAGATAATAGCCTTCTTGGAAAGTTTGAACTCATTGGTATCCCGCCTGCGCCTCGTGGAGTCCCTCAGATTGAGGTGACCTTTGACATTGACGCGAATGGCATCCTGAATGTTTCAGCAGCTGACAAGAGCACTGGCAAAGAGAACAAGATCACAATCACCAATGATAAGGGACGGTTGAGCAAAGAAGAAATTGACAGGATGGTCCAAGAAGCCGACAAGTACAGGGCAGAGGATGAACTCCAGAGAGAGAGGATTGCTGCCAGGAATTCTCTTGAGTCATATGCCTTCAATATGAAGAGCAGTGTGGAGGACGAGAAGATGAGGGGGAAAATCAGTGAGGAGGAGAAGAACAAAGTCATAGAGAAGTGTAAAGAAGCAATCTCCTGGCTTGACAACAACCAACTGGCTGAAAAGGAAGAGTATGAGCACCACCTGAAGGAACTTGAGAAAGTGTGCAGTCCAGTCATCTCCAAACTGTACCAGGGAGGGGTACCACTAGGAGGCTGTAGAGCCCAGGCTCAAGCTGAATCTCAAGGTCCCACCATTGAGGAACTGGATTAAACTGGTAGAATTATGGAGGCAAGACGTTGGTGCTGGAGCTGTGACAGAAAGAGACTGCTCTTTGTGAAACAGCTCTTATGCAGTATTGTAGCAAATCTCAGAAGAACGGAATGGTTTATTATCTTAACCCGAAGTCAAACTGGCTAAAACAGGACGGTAAATCCTTTGGAGGGGATTAGTCTGAGCCTTAAGTACTTCCAAAAGGTGTTATGGGAAATTTATTTTCGACTCAAACAGGCACTATTTTTGTCTCAGAGCTATTGGTAACAAAAATAAATAGGGGATGCACATATCCTAATAACAATGATAAAGCAATTTAAGCTGTAACAGATTGAAATGTGTGTTCTTTTCCAAGAAAGTTATTTTTTCAACCAGTGTTTTTAAATAGAATTACGTTGTAAAACATATATTGTAACTGCATGTTTTGGGACAGACAAATGTTTCAAACTATGTCAGTATGTTATTTCTGTATCTTTTCTGTAATTGATTAAAAATAAAAATATCACAGTGCTGTTTCTTGTTGTGCATTTTGCAGGACATGTGACAATGACTGAAAAAAAAAACAATACTGTTATTGGCTCTGCCTTAGATTAGTCAGATTATCTGGATGAATGGCAAGGAGAAAGCAAAAGTGCATAATTACTTTATATTGTAAGCCTACATCCATTCTATTTTTTAAAGGATCCAGATGTTACAGTCATGCACAAGTCTTCCAATCATCTCAAAAGTTTCTTGAAGAAGTTGTAAGTTACTCTGCATGCACACTAGGTGGCAACGTATGACAAGCTAGTAAAATGACCTATACTTTAGCATAATCACTTTATTACTTTATCTTTTTGCATTGACTTTATCACTTAACCTGCATCTCTGTCTCTACAAACTAATCATCTGAGAGAATAAATACAAGCAACAACCTAAAGGTATAGTCAATAAAATGTTATAGGCATCCATAGCTTAGACCAGTGATTCTTAAACTGGGTCAGGACCCCCAGAGTGGTCGCCAAAATATTGGAGGGGTCGCGAAATAAATAGATAGATAGATAGATAGATAGATAGATAGATACTTTATTGATCCCCGAGGGGAAATTCAGGGGGGTCTCAGTAGCATACAGACATCACACACAACATGCACTTACAGCAGAAATGGTAAATATAAGTATAAACATATAACCAAACTCCACTGTACAATAAAGACAGTAGGAGATAAGAAAAACTAACAAAACTAAATACTAAATATACTATATAAATAAATGTAAAAAATCCAGTGTGCTTGAGGGTGATCAAGCATGAGACGCTTGTAGTGACAGGGCCTGTAGTTCTGTGTGCATGGGTGAGGTGCTTAAGAGAGGTGAGTGTCATGGTGAAGGTGCAAAAAAAGTAGTCCAACAGTAGTCCTTTAGTTATGTGTGCATGGTAAGGTGCTCAAGAGAGTGAGTGTCATGGTGAAGGTGCAAAAGTAGTCCAAATAGATAGATAGATAGATAGATAGATAGATAGATACTTTATTGATCCCCAAGGGAAATTCAGGGGTCTCAGTAGCATACAGACATCACACACAACATGCACTTACAGCAGAAATGGTAAATATAAGTATAAACATATAACCAAACTCCACTGTACAATAAAGACAGTAGGAGATAAGAAAAACTAACAAAACTAAATACTAAATATACTATATAAATAAATGTAAAAATCCAGTGTGCTTGAGGGGTGATCAAGCATGAGGGCTTTGTAGTGACAGGGCCTGTAGTTCTGTGTGCATGGTGAGGTGCTTAAGAGAGTGAGTGTCATGGTGAAGGTGCAAAAAGTAGTCCAACAGTAGTCCTTTAGTTATGTGTGCATGGTAAGGTGCTCAAGAGAGTGAGTGTCATGGTGAAGGTGCAAAAAGTAGTCCAACATTAGTCCAACAGTGCAATAATAAGGTCTAGAGACCAGCATAAATAATATGGACAAATCGGAGAGTAAAGTATAATGTAGACAAGGTAATATAACAAACTATAAAAAACTATGTCAGTGCAAGAACAGGTTGAGGTAATAGGGTTACAGCCATTCAGTATTGTAGCAGAAGCCATTGATCATGTGTGCTAATATAGCATGAAAAACAGTGTAGCAGGAAAACAGTAGTAAAAAAATTAGGCTGTGGACATTAGTAAAACAGTAGTAAAACAGTAGTAAAGCAGTAGTGGGCAGTCAGTACTCAAACATGGAGAGGGTGGAGAGGCAGACAGACTAAGCAGACTAAGCATACTACTAACTAACTAGATAGATAGATAGATGATAGATAGATAGATAGATAGATAGATAGATACTTTATTGATCCCCAAGGGGAAATTCAAAATGATTTGTAGTCTGGATTAGACATTTTCTAGAGGTTTTTAGTCAGCCTACCTGAGAAGACATTTTCTGCTTCTGCTTCCAATGCCCATCTCGCAACATTTTGAAACCAAATTCTGTCGTGAGAGAGAAGGGGCTTGCGAGGGGGGTCGCCAGACAAAAAGTTTAAGAACCACTGTTTTAGACAACCATAACACAACAAACACACACACAAACATACATATTTCTCACATACATAAATATCACTCACAGAAATGTAAAGAGTTAACAATTTGTGAAGTGATTACAAAGGTCTGGTATGGACTAACCATGTGATGCAATGACCATGACAAGGTGCTCTAATGGTAGAGTGTGTGCAATAGTGGTAGTGCAAAAGTGAACAGTGCAATAGCTTTGCTTATTATTAAATATTAACTATGATTATGAAAAGACAAGAATGTAAACATAATAGAATTGCTTGACAAACAAGAAAGAAATAATATACTCTAAGAACAATGTATACAGGGAATAAGTTATAAGATGTAGATGTTATGACCACAGTCCAGATTGTGTAGGAGGGCTAATATAGCCTATAAGACAACAGTCAGGCGTACAGCAGACAAAGTGATATAATCGTAGGGGCTGAATAGATTATAGAATAGAGAATAGAATATAGGCAACTGCTTTCAACAATAGTATACTTCACAGCGCATTTCAGTTGTAGTAATAGCTTTACAGTCGGTGGATTTCTCTATTTGCCTCTTTGTAGCTTTGACATTTAGCTCATAGTTGGTTTTAATGTATTTCGAATGGGATTTCAAGACAGCTCTGGTGTTCCGGACCTCTTTCATACTTGCCATACTTCTACTCCTGAGACACCGTCTTTTTCATATCCATTATCTACCCTATACAATTTTTATATCAATCAATATGCACTTATGACAAACTTCAGCAGAGTCAATTGCATTTCATGAGATGATATTTCGTTGCATTACAATCATTTATGATGACAGATATGATCTGTCAATTGCTTTAAAAATCAAGGGTTCTAGTTGGATAGGAGGTTGAAGCGAAAGTGCTCCCTCACTCTCATTTCCTCCTTCGAGGAGGATGAGCTCTATGTGCACTCCGTCTGTACACACGACGGCAATATCCAAGATGATACACTTCAATGAAATGTTACCATATTTCTTTGCCGTATCTTGTTTCTGCTAAAGAAGACGTTTACAAGCAAGTCTATCAAAATAAGACGATAGGTCTTCCCTCTTATGATTTGGGAAAACAATATTTAACGCGCTCTCCTATCAATTAGGCTGCCACAGGCGAACAAGGAGTTAATTTGTCTCTGCTGATGCATAAACCATCTTCCTCATTTGGATCGTCTGACCACGGTGAGGGTGGATACTTTTGGTGGAGAAGCAACAGATATTTTGCTGAGCAACAAATGCCTTCTTTCTGTCAACAATACTCGTGCTTAGTAAAATGTGCGAAATATTTTAGATTGCGCTATTCACGGAAATTCGCTTTTTACTGTCGACGTTAAGGATCATGAAAGTGCAGGTGAGAGTCTGCCAGCAGTTTTTAAATATATTAATGCTCACTTTTCTTGGACAGAGAGCAAGAACATTAAATCCTAACAACCATTTTTAAATCTGACAAGTGTACCTGATGTTGCTCCACGGCACAACGGATCTGTAAACTACTCCTGCTGATGGTCGTGAAATTTCAAAATGAAGGAATACAACAGTTAAATATCTTTATCTGCTACGTTTGATCTACAAAGCAACAATTTTACCACGGTCTACTGAGTAATGGATGACTGATTATTTACGCCGGATTAAACATTGCATTTTTAGTTTTAGCGGTGTGGCACGGCTGGCGGAGCCCCTCAATAACAGGTGGTTTTCAAGGCCAGATCAATGCTGTTGGCTAACATTTAGTATAGGCTATTACGCTGAAGCGTCAGCAATGAGAGGGCAAAGAGGAATACAATAGATACGGAATCAGAGGACACTTCTGTGAACTGAAAGATTGACTGAAATACTAGTTTTGTCAATACTTTTGAAGACACTTTCCTTGGTAACCCATCCAACGAAATCTATGATTAGCTCAGTGTGTGTTTCGTCTTATCGTGGGCGCAAGTCAGGCAACAAACCTCCGTCTAAAACATGTTTAAAGGAAGAGATGGCCAGGAGGGAAGACTCGGACAAAATCATCATAAACGTTGGTGGCACGCGTCACGAAACTTACAAGAGCACCCTTAGGACCTTGCCAGGCACCCGGCTGGCATGGTTGGCAGACCCAGACTCCCAGGTGAACTCGGACGGTGACACAGGGCCAAGGCATTCTACAAATGAGTTATTTTTTGACCGACATCCAGGCATTTTTTCCTACGTATTGAATTATTATAGGACTGGAAAGCTTCATTGTCCGGCAGATGTATGCGGCCCCTTGTTTGAAGAGGAGTTAGCGTTTTGGGGTATTGATGAAACGGACGTAGAGCCTTGTTGCTGGATGACATATCGTCAGCACAGAGATGCAGAAGAAGCTCTCGAAATATTCGAACCTCCCGAACCAGACGACAACGAGGACGACAGAGAACTGTCCAGACGCTTCGGCATCGAGGACTGTCCTGAGCGGTCCAGAGGATGCTGCGAGGTTTGGCAACCTAGAGTATGGGCACTTTTCGACGACCCATATTCCTCGCGGGCCGCAAGAGTAAGTTTCACCAGTTTATCATAACCCAGAGGATTTATTAAAGAGTAAAATATGACGATTTCACAAAGTGCATGACAAAATTGGTTACATGCGCAATTACGCACAAGAACAATCTTTCAAGTCACGTGAATGGTGTCCAAACGATTTAAATAGCATTTTTTAATGGTAAACGGGAGTGAGCACTCATATCAGTGTGTGTGTGAGTGAGAGAGAGAGGTACCTAAAGAGAGTGTTCATGTAACCACTGTGATAAGGTGCTGTGGTGTGGACAATCTACAGGTGTTTTGTAGGTTGGTCACCAGATACTAGCAAAGCCCCCTCCACGCAAACACATACAAGGAATGTGGAGCATATAAATCTCCACTAAGAATAACTTGAGGTCACCTAGCACACATACTGTATGCCTGCCTCAACTCATTTCAATTTCAAAGACCATTTGCTTATTCTGTTCTTCGAACAGCCGAATCGTCTATACTGACTTTCTTAGAGAGCAGGTGGCTTTTTTGGCACTCATAAATGTATGTTTCTTTGTATAGGTGTAACTGCAAGTAAAATACATTGCCTGTTTTTTCACTCAGGCAGGCACAGACATTTCCCCTAGGATTGCATCATATCTCTTTGTGTCTGTCTTATCTAATTAATAGTGACATGTGAAAGCATCAATGTTTGCCAGCAAACAATAAAAACATTTCAATACATGAATATCACTACAAGTCATATTACTGTTGGTTATTGTGAAAATGTGACATCAGATATGATGATGTCTGTAGTGCTGATTTGCTTCACTACTATTCACTCACTTAAAAAACAAAAGCTAATCACATTTCCAGTTTGGCATGTCAGTCATCATGACTAGGAAAACAGAAATCTCGCTCTCCTGTCTAATATGTCATCTCTAAATCATAGAGCGCTCTTTTTCCTCCCTTTCACAATCCCCCCACCACCCCCACCCTCTCTTCACCGTCTGTGCAGACACAGGTGGGGCTAGCTATGTGTTTGTGCTGTAGATCAGTCTCTGGATTTATCAGTGTCCTCACACCATACAGGACTATTTGCACCCCTGCCTCTCAGTCAATCACCTCTTTCTCCCACCAGATGGGTTTGTCTTTCCTTAATTAATTTAGATGGGCATTCAGCGAATTGCTTTGACAGAATGGAGAGGACTCAGGCCCTCTCCAGAGACTAGGTGGAAGTGCAGCGTACTCACATGACTCAAGGTATCATTAAAAGACAGTTTTTAGGTAAAGTCGCATCAAAGCCCCAGAGGTCAAATTGAACGGAATGCATATAGAGTAGTGCACATTTGTTTTTCTTTCTGATTATAATGTATTTTATTATGTACCGTGCCACTGTATCTTGTGGGACATCAGGGGCCATCAGAGCTCATTTTAGCCAATGCATTTTCTTTAACAAGATTACCCACCTTAAAGGTTTTGTAAATACCAACCATTCGCAGCAGCAACAGAAAGAGCATTTAGTAAACAACATCTGGACAAGTCTGATAGCTGTGCTGCTGTAGATAACAGTGGAATGGTGGCACATGGCAGGGATGCTAGACGCATGAAAAATGTGTGGAATAAGCAGCACTGCTGGCCTTCATATTACATGTATCTTAGCTTTAGTGAGTGGCAGCCCCCTCACACTGCAATTAGTTGTTTTCTCCGATGATGTTGTTTGACTGGCTGCTGCATGAGCATGAATGGGTCCAAGGACAACATCTCTCCTTTATTTTTTAAACCTCTCTCCAAATAACAGCGGTGTGACAAATGTCGTGGACTATAATTGTCGTTCACACTGCAGTACTTGGCAGTGTGCTCTACTGTGCCTGGCCAAGGAATGAATAGTAGGCTTCTCCTGGCTAAACTATAATGTATGACATTTTCAGTTTAATGAAATTCATGAAAGGAAGATACATTGTGGTGAGAATAAGATGTTCATAAAATATTCTGTGCATAAATTTATGATCAGCTACCTCTTAAAACTACAGCTACAGATCCTATCCTTGCACTGTACTGGGTCAACAGAACATGAGTGTTCTAGTATTTGTGTAATGGTTAGCCCTGATTTGTGCCCACTGTAATCTTTTTTATTTTAGAAAGCCTGGTATACTATTCTCCAAGGGCTCTTCAGAATAATGTGCTCTGAAGTCCTTCAACTGAACACATCCCTTTTAGCACCTGTGAGATTTTGTTCACAGTGTCTGAATCAACAATCTGGCCTCTGGTTCCTGGCGTGTGTTATGTGGACATTAGCAGGCTGAGCTGTGTAATGTTCTGACCATTGGATGTGGATCAATCCTGTTAATCATGTTAATTTCTTGTTAGTGGTGAAGCTGCCTTGTTTCATATCAACTGTAATATCCGTCTATTTGTCTTTGATGTATGATAAGCCTGTTCCTCTGCTGCAAGGCTGAAGCTGTTTACAGGAGTTGTTTCTGGCATTGGCCTTGCCTCTGAATCTTGTATTGCATCTAAATGTTGTATTGCCTCTGAATCTTGTACTAATGACACAACAACTGTCCAGGGCCATGTCACAGTATGGCAGGGACACAGCGAAAGGTTCTGTCATCATACTTGTCTATGAAATATCATATACTGAAGGAGGTGTGTGGAGGATGGACATCACAGATAGAAACATAAACTTAAAAAAATGCATCATGCTTAGGTCTCTGTAATCCAGATGAGCTGAAAGTGTGTACAAATACAAGATAAAACTACATATTTGCTAGGCCTTGGCGAAACAACAGTGGATTCATGTATAGGTTTTTTTGTTGACTTTTGGGTCATTCATTAATTGTGCAATAGGCCTTTCAACTTTTAATCACTTGACTCAGGTAACTCTAAATTAGTCCTTCAGTTTATGTCTTGCTCTAAGAGGCTCTTGCATTCATAAAATACAGGCTGAACACTTAATGATCTACTTATCGGATTATAAACAAATAATCCTATCATACTTTACACCAAAAAAATATTATCTTTGTAAGATGTCAGCACTCACAGCAATCTTAACATGTAAAGAAACGGAACACTGACACTGGACACTGAAGCTATGATCATATTTATTATGACCGCCGTGCTAGCGAAGCAGCGGTCATGTAGGTTTAGTGGTTTTTTTTCCTTCGGATTTTTTTCTGTTTTTTTTTTTTCTTCAGTGAATTTCTGTCAACGATTCCCGGGACACTGAAAGACCGGGCTGCACGAGACTTGGTGTGCATGTAGCCCCATAAGGGTGACATGGAACCATTGTTTTTCATTTTCTGTGAATATCTCGAGAACCGTAGGGCCTAGGATGACCAACTTTTTTTTGTATGTTGATCTCAAGAGGCCATGTCAACCCATCCAATATCCACTCATTTGAGGTATAGCCTAGCTCCAACTAGTTAAAAAAGCTACATCTAGTTATTTATGCTGTCCATCAGTTCCACTAATATCAAAGCATATGACATAGTGACACTCCACAGGCAGATCAACTGTTGTTGTGGGCCGATCATGTGAGACATGGGATATCAGTAGGGGCCATGGGCAGGGGGCTTCCGTCCCAGTGGGTGCTCTGATCAGGGGGACTGTGGCGAAGCAGCTGGAGGCGAGGATCTCCAGAAAGACGTTCCAGCTGCCTCAGCAGCTGCCAGCAATACAAGCAGCCAGAGCTCAGCTGTGCTCTCGCACCTCTGGAGGCTGGTACACTGATGTGTGTGCGAGCGAGCATGTGTGTGTACATGTCTGTGTCTCCATCTTTGTGTGTGTGTGTGCGTGTGTGTGTGTGTGTTTGCACAACTGCAGTTATACACATGTATGTGTGTGCGTGTGTGTGTTTGTGTATCTGTGTGTTTGTGTGTGCAACTGTATGTGTGTGTGGGTAGGTACGTGTTCTCGCAGGCTGTTGGATCTGAGGGGACCACACAGGGTTCTGAGCCTGGGGCCCGAGTGCTTGGGGGAGAAACACACTGTGTGGAACTGCAGCATGGCCAGCTGGAGTTGTTGTCATCATTTAGTTTAGCTGTGTGGCAAACAAATAAACAAACCAAAACAAACAAACAAAGATAATGACTGAATGCATAAGGAAGGTTCATTCTATGTGTTGTCCACATAAATTGATTATGAGTTTTGGGATAAAACCCTGCTTGTATAATGGTTGCAAGCAATGTGCAGAGGCTTGCCTAGTAAAATACAGCATCTGGCAGGCTTGGTCACAATGTTCAAATTAAACATGGTTTTGTACTTCTTCAGCATTCTTGATTACTGAGGCTGTGAAAAACTGTATACATAAAGGGCCATACACACACACACTCAGACACATACACTCTCTTACACTGTAAGCTGCAGTCACATCCCTTTATGCCGACTGTATCACAGTAAGACCCCTACTTCATCCTTTTATGAGCATTCTGATTCCCACTCCTCTGTATTCAAGCCACAGGCTCCCCTCAGTCCCATGGTGCATTGGAAAAGATTCTCAGCAGATCACCCGTCTGTTTAGTGCTGAGATAAACCATTTGGCATTTAGATAAACCAGTGGCTTATGGCTCCCGCTATGCCTTCAGCAGATAGTGTGAGGGCAAAATTGCAGGGTGATGTTTTCATTGGAGGGTCTTCCCTCCTAAGACCAAATGCTTCAGGTTGTAGAATAGATTCTATTTGTGGGCTATTATGACTTTTGTAGTTATGCAAGTAAACTATTTTCTGAGGGTGGTAGGACTTTCCTGCAATAGAAGGAAATAAGAGGTGTGTTTTTTTTTATCCTATATTTATCTTGAAAGTCCCTTTTAAAATGGAGTAAAATAATATATTTGGTGGAAATCTGGCCAAGATAAATAAAGCTTTTCGAAAAGCTAAAATGAAATAGATCTAAACATTACAAACAGGCATCAAGCAGAACCATCCTGCTCATCTTAAAAAAATACAGACATAAAAGCACCAGGTTTAATTATGATAGATTTTTCAAAACTGTCCTATTTCAGACAGAAATCTAAAGCACATTTTTCAAATGGTGGATGATGGCTTCATGGACACATTTTAAGTCTGTCTTTCTAAACATGTCCAGCTGTTTTCTGTAAAAGTATTGTGTAGCACATAGACTTTTATATTACATCAGAAGGGCATCAGTGAACTACTGCAAATTATCCATCACAACCATTTCAGGTGAATTTCTAAATATTTCTAGTGCGATTAGACTGCAGTCACAAATGTATGGTCTATGAATAACACAGGGCTGCTGCTGTGCCACCATGTGCCTGTGTAATTGGGGATGAGAATCTGCAGGTGGGAGGGCACATGGGAGTGTGTTTGAAGGCTTTGTGGGACCACCCCAACACATCTTGTCCACAATGCACCTTGGGCCAGTCTGGTGAAGAACTCAGTGCACATTGGTTCAGTCTGGTGAAGAACTCAGTGCACCTTGGGTCAGTCTGGTGATGAATGGCTTTTGGACTTGGCTCCCACTTCAAAGTTGCTTCACAGACAAAGTAATGGTTATCTTTTCACGTGTGTATACATTACAGGCTCATATTCTTTTGGTGTTATGTAGCTAACACATGTGATAAACATGCACACTGTTATTCTACAAATAGACACGTACACAATGTACATGCTCAATGTCAAGCTACTTTTAAGCGTGCGGCAGCAACACATTTGGGAGTGCACTCTAGAAACAATCCCTCCTGTGCTGGCTTTAGCCTCAGGCTTTGTTAATGTATCTGTTTTCTGTCATAGCTTTGGAGAGGGAGGAGGCCATCTGTCAAACGCAGAGGTAGCCTCAAATCATTCTCTCTGCACGTGCATGTGTCGCCGTGTTCACGTTTACTGCCTAAAGCACCCTGGGAAAGAGTCCCACAAATCATTGGGGCAGATGGTCACACCTCCCACAGTCAGCTGGTTATAATGGCGAAGGGATGGAGGTTGTCAGACAGCAGACAGAGCTGACAGGTAGCAGCAGGCTGTGGGGAGAGCATCCAGGCATGCTAGCAAGAGCTCCACAGACTCGGGGGGGCAGGTGGATGCGGCAGGGGGTGCGGGGGTGAGAGACATGGGATGCCATCGGGCTGGCATGGGAGGCAAACGCAGTGGCACCTCACACAGCTGTCCCGCCGAATGCCCTTGTTTGTCAGGGCCTGCCCTCTGCTCTGTTACGCTGATGTGGCTGAGAGCCCTTCTTCCGCCTTGTGTGATTATTCATGAGTGGGCACAGTTTAACAACAGCTGCATGTAGGCACACATAGTAGTGTGTGTGTGTGTGTGTGTGTGTGTGTGTGTGTGTGTGTGTGAGGGGGGAGAAAGAGGGGAGAATATACTGATCTACTGTGCAAGTCAGTCCATGTTTTTCTTATTACTATGCAACCTGCCTTGCGAGCTTGTTAAACAGAGTAAACATTGCCCTTTACTTATACATTTCACACCCTTACAGAGGGTTTTCTCCGTCATGATAGGAGTTTCCCCAGAGGCTTTATCCAAATGTTATCCATATTTCATAGTTCGTTGGAGAAATGTTTTTTTATTTAAACTTGCTGTAACCTGAAACAAGTCTACTATGTATACAGCTGCACACAAGTGAGTTTTTCCATAGACAATATGTTTATGGAATTATCTCACGGCCAAGTTTGCCAGGCTATTACAGTACCATCCATAAAAAAGGTTTCATGCATCAATCGCTCTCTCTTTCTCTGCCTAAAATATACAAATTTTAAGAATAATTTGAAACAGACACCCTGCTGTTATCCTCAGACCAAACAGCATTGCCTAGAGCACAGTCTTCATGTTCAAATACAGAGAAAAAAAAGCTACCTCTGTTCT
This sequence comes from Alosa alosa, assembly GCF_017589495.1. Lineage (NCBI taxonomy): Eukaryota > Metazoa > Chordata > Actinopteri > Clupeiformes > Clupeidae > Alosa > Alosa alosa. The sequence goes on along the minus strand of NC_063192.1, from coordinate 17,230,054 downwards.
AACATTTGAATTTCAATCAGCCAAGGTGTAATAATGAAACGCTCTTCTGAAAGCATGTCTGTCAGAGGGAAATGGACTCATAGGTGTGGGAAATTATAAACACATCTTATGAGCAAAGCAATGGATTTGAATCCTATTACATTGTCATTTGCTTTAATTAAGGTTGTGTGAATAATTAATTCCCCGATTCTATTGCCACCCCAATAATTCTGTGGAACAGTAAACACAAAAGCAAAACTGTAATATAATATGATGGGCCACTGGCAATCATCTAAATAATCGATCATTCAGTAAAATAATGATATTTTTGAGGCGGTAATGTGATTATCTGTTTCTAGATGAAGAGAGTGAGACGTAGATAAATCAGCAATAAATGAATGAGCGCTTCACAATTTGTTATGTTTCAGACTCATCTTAAAATGGTTTCAATTCATTTTAAGATGAGTCTGAAACATAACAAAATGTGGAGTGCTGTGAACACTTTCCATATGCACTGTAATAAATGAAAACAATAGTAAATGAATATCAAACATTCAAACATTGGAAGTACATATAATGTTAAGGCATATAAAGGAACAGCACTCTTATCAGAATTGTGCACCAAGCCTGAATAGACACATCATATGTGTATAAAAATTAGGCCGTTTGTTTTGGGGAAAAAAATAGACTCGACATAAGACAGCATTGCTGGGTCAGATGGTGTTTGTCAAAACCTATACATGCCAGAGTCTATGTACTGGTGGTGCTTCAAGATCAGCTTTCACTGTGTGAGTAGAGATAGAAAAAGTTGAATGGACAGATATTATATCAGCTGTCTTCTGTCGATCTGTTATGTTAACCAAGGGGCATTCTTCTCCTTATGCACCTCCCCTATTGGGAATGACCAGTATGGTTGTCATGGCTTTTCTCTCTCTCTTTGTCTGTCTCTCTCTCTCTCTCTCTCTCTCTCTGTCTCTCTTCTCTCTCTCTCTCTCTCTCTCTCTCTCACTCCTTATCCCCCTCTCCCCCATGTCACTCCCACCCTTCTCTATTCCCCATGGCAGTTATCCTACAAATGTGCAGAATCCACTTAGTATGAGCTAAATAATGGTAACAATGTTAACAGAACCTGCATACAATATCTGCATGCTAATCAGGTTTACTGTGCGTCTCCGCATGTATGCAGCTGTCATCTGTTTCCAGTGGGAAAGGGCCAGATCCCCGCTCCCTTGTCAGCCGTTAACATTTCTTGGGGCTTCTCCTTGTCGATTATCTGGCACAATTAGTGTTATTAAGGACCCTAAAAAAGGAGAGGTTTAACTCCTTAGCTCCCAAGAGCCTTTTATTCTTCCTGTGTGTTAGTCATCACTGTTTGCACATACAGCAGTGAAATGTGCAGCTGCTGGAGACATTGGCAAGAATTGTAAACAAATGGAACAATGTTTTTTTTATAATGTTGTTCTTTTATATGTTGTTATCATTTATAAATAACAAAGCTAATGATATCCTGAAGAGCACAGTAAAACCTATGCATGTAACTCAGACACAGTAACAATGATCTCATATTTTTCTGCTAAGTAGAATCATGCTGTATTTTACTCTTTGAATTCTTAAGACATGACACCAATCGAACATTTCAAAGGTACATTTAAAATTTGTGCAGGTTGTTTTAAAACGTCTCCTTTCATCTATAATGTATATTTGCTAAGTGTCATTTCAGTGTTACTAAGGCCCCATACAGTACATACACCACATGCCCATGTCAGTATGAGTATTTCCATTATTTTTTATCCATTAAGCATTTGTATAGTATTGGGATGTACTATAATACCTTTAATAGAAAATATGCTACAGTTTAGCTAGTTTAGTTTAACATGGTCTTTTCTCATAATATCATACAGTATCTACCAACAAGCTGGTGTGATATTTCAATGGAGCTAATGACTGGCAGTCCTACTGTAGCCGTCAGGACCTCTGGACCATCGTTAAAAAGACATACAGTATGCTTTGCTCTGTTATGGATAATGGTTTGAAAGGCTACAGTATATTAAGGACCCTGACCAGGGGAACTCAGTCCTTTCCTACCAAGGGATGCTGTCATGTCTCTAATGAGCCATCACTGCCCTTAATGCCTTAATTAGCTTAAACAAGTAATTGCGAGACTCGCTGGTGAGCAGTTTCCGTCGAACATTAGGTGTTAGCACTCTGGGACTCATCCGCCGCATGATCATTGGGATTTCACACTCTATCTGTTCTGACTTCTGACCTGCTGATTGTGTGCCCCCTGTGTTTTCTAGGTCGTCGCACTCGCCTCCCTCTTCTTCATCCTGGTGTCCATCACCACCTTCTGCCTGGAGACCCATGAGGCCTTCAACATACCCAAGTTCCACCGGGAGAATGTGACAACGGGGAACATCACTGTGGAGGTGGTCACCCAACAGATGGTCACCACGCCCGGGCTGATCATGGTGGAGGGCGTGTGTGTGGTGTGGTTCACCTTCGAATTCCTGGTGCGCGTGGTCTGCTGTCCCAACAAGCTTCTCTTCGTCAAGAACACGCTCAACCTCATTGACTTTGTGGCCATCCTGCCCTTCTACCTGGAGATGAGCCTGAGTGGCATCTCGTCCAAGGCGGCATCCGATGTGCTGGGCTTCCTGCGCGTGGTGCGCTTTGTGCGCATCCTGCGTATCTTCAAGCTCACGCGCCACTTCGTGGGCCTCCGTGTCCTGGCTCACACGCTGCGTGCCAGCATCAACGAGTTCTGCCTGCTCATCATCTTCCTCGCCCTTGGCGTGCTCATCTTCGCCACCATGATCTATTACGCAGAGCGCATCGGGGCACAACCGGGGGACCCACGGGGCACCAACCACACTTGCTTTAAGAACATTCCCATCAGCTTCTGGTGGGCGGTGGTGACCATGACCACCCTGGGCTACGGGGATATGTATCCGAAGACGTGGCTGGGCATGATGGTGGGCGCTCTCTGTGCCCTCGCTGGTGTGCTGACCATCGCCATGCCTGTGCCCGTCATTGTCAACAACTTTGGGATGTACTACTCACTGGCCATGGCCAAGCAGAAGCTGCCCAAGAAGAGGAAGAAGCACAATCCCAACCCGGACGTACCGACAGACTCGGCCTCATTTGGGAAGTCTGACTGTAACTCCCCTCCAGACAGCACACAGAGCGATACGTTCCCTCTGGCTGCTGAGGAAAACAGTGGACGGAGCCGCTCAGGTAGGCAGAACGAAACCTTAAGTAGTAAGATATGACAAGATGGTAAATTGCCACTGAAAATTAGATTAGATTTGCATTAGCATTGTATTTGTATTGTATTGTATTGTATAAAGACCGATACCGATTTCGATATTTCAAAAATTTCAAGGATTTCAAAAAATGATATACAATAGATCGGCTAATATTCAGTTTTAAAGGGATATTCCACCATTTGGGGAATTACACTCATTTTCCACCTCCCCTTGAGTTAAACAATTCATTTTTAACCCTTCATCCAGCCTCTGAGTCTGGCGATACCAGTTTTAGCTCCAGTCTAGCATAGATTCAGGGACCATGATGGAAATAAGTGCTTGCACTTTGTCATGATTATTTTTTCTATCCCTTGAATATGTCTTTTTTCCAAATAAATCAAATGAAATCATTGAATCTGATTAGGCTATTAGCTTCTCGCTTGCTTAAAAAGTGACTACGATTTCCGGTAATTTTCCGCTAATTTTCCCCCGCAAATTAATCAAGGCCCCAAGAGAAAAAAGTCCAAGCGAGTTAACTGTGGGAACAGCAGTTGGGTAAACTTGTGTTTAGGGATGTAACGATTACCGGTATAATGGTAAACCGTGATAAAAATGTTGACGATAACAATTACCATTCAATTAATTTCAAATATCATATTTATTGCAGTTGATTACCACGGTGTGGAAACCGTGTGTTTAATCCTTCCCAGCTTCATCTAAGCTTGCTTTTGACATACAGTAGGCCTGGTACAATGAAAAAAACTGGTACCCTACTGATTCTGTTGTCTAATTGATGTATTTAACGGCGATTCGGATTAGGTTACATATGATTTTAAAAGGCGGAACATTTTCACCGCAAAACTTGTACTGTATCATGTAGCCTCTCTGCATCTTTTTATACCGCGATAATACCGAAAACCGCGAAGCGTTAAATTTTCATATCGTTACATCCCTACTTGTGTTCCTCTTCAGGTTTGATGTCAACAAATAATAATAGCTGATCTGCTGACTTGCATCTCTTAAGTCTGTAACCTAGGCAATTAAATTAAGTTAATTCACCATTGTTTTTTACTGTAAGGACATACAGTAATATGAGTAACAGGCTATGCAACTATTGGCAAGCTTTTACATAGCCTACAGTAGTATAAATAGCCTAGTTCACTCTTGCTATTAGTTAGCTCAGGCCATGCTTGCTTGGCATTTGTGCAGTGCTCACCAGAAATGAACTGTGCATGACACTCCTCTGCGATCCAAGACAGGTTCTCTTCAAGTTGTTTGCTTTTTCAATATTTAATCTAATTAAGCAAATAGCAAACATTCTGATTACACCCTTATATCCTTATGCACATCTCATTTCCAAATAATAGCCTACAGACACGGACACAAGTTACTCTCCTTAAAGTGAAAGGCACCAAAATAGTCTTACACATCACTAAGACAATGTAATCATTACATTAATGGTAGGTGTTAAAAAAAGTTTTTAAAAAATCCATTTGAAATATTTAAATAACAATAAAAATAAATGAACAAAATATTACAATGTACAATATATATGCTCTGAATTGGCCTACCGATTTTTTTTGTGTTTGTCAGTTTCTCAATTTCATCCAATTTGTCTGCTTTTCAATGTTGCCCACCTTAACATTTCTACCAGCCCACCCAAATGTAGTAGAACTGGCCCTGTTGGCCGTTATAAACGCTGATACCGATAGATTGGCAAAGCTAATATTGGCACATAGAGCTGTGTATTGGCAAGAATCTGGCGATACATGGGTTACAATTCCATTTATTGCAATATATTTCAATTTTGTGCAAAATGTGATACATTTAATGTCAGTTTTTCTAAAATTAAATGTAAGTAAAATTTGTAAGCTCTATTTGTTTGGAACATGCTGATGTTTGGCATTACATTTGTCACCTTTGATGTCACCTTTCAAAGTAGGGTACTCGACAGGTTTGTCTTTGACAGGGGTGCTTGGTTTCCATGTGACATTTTAGTTTTGGTGGTTTCATGCCCTCATGTGCCCGCAATTCACCACACACTGGGGTTTCGTGTCCAATTTTGTCCACAATTTAAGTGAATGGACTACTATGTCCATGGCAATGATTGGCATACAAATAAAGTCTATCAAAATAAAGGTCCAATATTAGATCTGATAATGTAATGAGCGACCCACCGTGACCCACGCAGAACGGTTCTGCGACCCACTTTTGGGTCCCGTTAAGTCAGTCAGTTAAGAAACTGCTGTAGAGTATATTATGTATGTGAAAATCGATAATCAGTATTGCCAAATAATATATTGCGATTTTTTCTTACAACCCTATCGGCACACCGATTTATCGGTCAGGCACTAATTTATTTAATGCATTGATTAGGTGCCAGAACAAAAGGCCTGAGCATTTCACACATGCATTTGTAGCGATGTGCAAATCTCAAGGCATGCACAGCGTTTCTCTCAACTTTTTCAATAATTTCATGTATGCCACTCCTCTCTGCACTTTGCACATGTATTTCTATTGGTCTCTTCAGACTCCAAGCAGAATGGGGATGCCAATGTAGCCCTGTCGGAGGAGGAAGACTGCGGTCTGACTCTGCCCCTGTCCCCCAGCGAGAAGTGGACCTTGCGCCGCTCCCGCACCCGTGAAAAACCCAAGAAGGAGGCCGCCTGTTTTCTGCTCACCTCCGGCGACTTCACCTGTGCCACTGAAACCACTGTCCGCACAGGTACCGGGAAAGGGGAGAGCAACGTGCAGGACAGCTTCCTGTAGCTCCATGACCAATATCACGGGGAGCTGTTCCACAGTCATGGCAGTCATCACTTGCCCTTAGACTCCAAGGCAGATTTCCACCCAGTTCCCTTTCATCACCACCATCCCATCAATATCACTAAGTGTTAAATTGACTTGTATCGACCTTATAAGTAGAAAGAAATGTAAAACTGCACTAGGTTGGAGAAATTGGGTTATTTTTATTTATGGATTCGTTTCAAATTGGGTTAAATTTAATTCTGATATAAAGACAGTGAAGAGCACCACAGTACTTTAGATTGAGTTGTCACCAAGCAAGAAAAGAATACAAAAAAACCCCTCATTTCTCCATGACTTCATCATCAACGCTCAGCGCCTCTGTTTTCTAAATAGCCCAGTCTAGCATTCAATAATGAGCATTTGCATTCTGTAATGAGCTTTGCCATACTATACCTAATTTTCCACCTTGTGTGTCACTCACAATATGATGGAAAGTGATGAGGGAAAAAAGTTGACTCTCTGATGAACATTAGAGTGACAGCGAAGCGCAAAAGTATACGTCACACTGGGAGGCAAGCTGATTTCTCTCATTATCCGCACTCCTCCGTCACAAATCTCTCTTTGCCTCAGCGACTTATGTGCCAGCTCTGAGATTCCCCAAAGCTTTGTTACAGACTGAGAAGGAGAGAGAGAGAGAGAGAGAGTCTATTTCTAGGGGTATGTATATCTGACTGTTTGAGCCCACATTCCTGTTTGCAGCATGTTGTGTGCTATTAGCTGATGAATGAATTTTTGTGAATATTGCATATAGTGCATGTAAGATGATAACGCCAGGAGCCCTGATTTGGCTAGAGTTTAATTAGCATCCCGTGGCGAAAGCAATTCATGATAAGATGAAGAAGGAAAGCACTAACCACAAGCCTGGAGCGGCAACATTGGTTTTACAGATGCAGAAGTCACTTCCTGAGAATGTAGTGCAATAAAAATCCATATGTACTGTATTGTCTCTGGGGCCTGTGCCATTCAAACATGCATGGAGGGTGTGTCACAGGGCAGTTTCTTACCAAGGATTCTCTTTTGTGTGGAACACTGGATGACAACCATGCATGTAATGTCCAGTGTAATGTGATCTACCCTGTAACCAGGGAGACATAAAAACAGCATGAAGATGGCCTATTCTGACAGCCCTCTCACCCCCACTCCCCACAAAAACAGGCATTAGGAGCCCGTGTCCTTGACCAGACTTTCATGCCTATTTTCATTTGACTAAGTTGAATGGTGTTGAAACATATCCCTGATATTTTTAGCAATTAGAATTAACTGTGAAGTATTTTGAGAGCTGAACAGCAATTGGAATTGGTATATTATACCTACATAATTTGTTGACGTTTTTCATGAAGTCTCAATAAAACATGACTCTTTTGACTTAATGTACACCCTCGCACCATGTCTTTGCTATCATGTCACATTAATATGGCTTCTCCTCATTGCCTTTATGATTTTACCTTTTATAATCAGCCCCCAGCTCGTCTTTCTGAACACTGCCTGAGCTCGCCTCTGTGCGACAGACCGTCCCCGCCGTGTCATCGCATCAGAGAGACGCCGACAGCCCCTCGCCGGCTCTCTTGTGACGAGCGTGCAATTACGTGGTGGTCCAGTCAGCCACTGTTGCAGCGAGTCAAATGGCAAACGTCAATAGCGGCGGTCTCGCCAGCTCCTCGTCAGCTGTGATGTGCTCTTACTCCCCGAGCGTCAGCTCGGCTTAATTGCCACTAATAGGCTTCCGTTAGCGCTGCGGGCCGAGGCTGAGGTTTTTTTCTCCTCATGCGTGAGCCATGCCTGATCTATGATACTGCCAACCAGGGGCCTGTTTTGTATCAGGGTGGAGCGGGAGGGTAGACACATGCTGGCTCGCCCCTGGGCCTACTGTACATGAAGGAACATGTAGCTGTTTAATACCAACGGGATAACTGGCTGATTTTATGCAAGCACATCCTTGCCATCCACTAAACATTTCCACATCATACATGTGTTTGTGTGTGTGTGTGTGCCTGCGTGTGTATGTGAGTGAGTGAAGAAGTTCTTTCTGGCACTCCTAACCCATAGAGCTGCAAAGATGCCCTCGCTACCATCACAAATTATGTCAAAGCTGAGGTGACCACTGTAACTTGAGGGTGAACGGCTATGGTGGGGAAAGATGCCAGACTGGAAAGAGAACACAAGGGGTTTTTGTGTGTGTGTGTGTGTGTGTGTGTGTCCACTTCCACAGAGGGTTTTCTCTGTGAAGACAGCACTTTCATTCCGTAGCAGAACATGTCCCACTTCCCATGGCATCGTCATGTTCACGTCTCCATGTCTCTCAACGCATACCGCATATTCTGCACGACCCAATGCTGTCCATTGTATCCTGAAAGCAAGTGAACATCAAGTCTTTGTCATATTTATGGAACCTCGGGTGTGTTTGACTATGTGAAGTAATTTCTCTGATGCTGTTAACGTTGTTAACATGTTTGGTTGATGTTGTTATTGTTGTTGTTGAACACAGTTGTCAGTCTCCCTCTCCATGGGTTTCTCAGCAATATTTTCAGTCAGTCTGCAGTCAGCAGTTTAACACCTTGCATTTGTGAACAATAATGTTGAAAGTGTGCAATATAAGGTCCAGTCTTCATGTTTATTGATGTTTTCAAACACACACACACACACACACACACACACACACACACACACACACACACACATACAAAAAGCTATGTTATCATATAATGTGCAGTAAATGAAATGTGTTTTGATAAATTCCTTGTAAATTTGTGACTTACCGGTAGATCTAGAACTTGACATCATGGTAATGAATTGACACTCTGGTTAAGGATTCAAGCATTTGTTTTGACTAATCTGGCATAGTGTTTGAGACATAGCAGCCCAGGGAGGTGTGTCTCTGCTTTATGTCATGCCAGCTCTCTCTGGCAAAGCTCAGACATTCAACAGTAATGTGTCTAAAACAATCTTCTACCTGGGTGACCATTTCACTATAGAGCGAGAATGAGAATGAGATAAAGAGAAAAATAATGTGCTTGTTGCATATGATTCTAAGACTATTCTAAGACATTCAAAGACTATTTCTATGAACCATTTGATATCACTGGTTGACAGAGGACCAACACTTCTTACATTATTTAGCATATCTTATCACCACTGCTGCAAAACCTTACTTCCAGTTGTGCCTAAAGTAGTTAATCTCAGCTTCCCAGCTCTCTGTTGAAATTATGATTACACTTGCACAGAATTCAGTGAGGACACACCAAAAGTATTCTCCTTTTCCTAATATCTGATAGCCTGCCATGGTTGCCTTATGTTGATTACACCAACAGATAATGAACTGAGATAATTAATTTAACCCAAAACCCCCTTTATTTTGAAGTTTGTAAATAAAAGCACAGTCATATGTAGCACAGTATGTTGAATCTTTAAGAGTATATAGGAAAAAAAATACAGTACCTTCTCGTCTACTTTCGCAGAAATTATGCGAAATACTGAAGACATACACACAGTGGTTCCTCATGATGAGTTGTGTAGTGGTGACTGTACAAAATGAAATAGAACTGTAAACTGTTGTATGTCTGATGCTGTGCTGTTATTTTCTTGTATCATGTAGACAGGTATTTCTCTGCTAAAATATACAATTAAAATGTTTCCTATATCAACAAATCTTGCACTATCCTGCCGTTTTTTTTTTTTTTTGCCTTTGAAATTCCATCTCTTTGTGAGTGACGTTTGAAGATATAGTTTTATGAATATGTGTCATTGAGTGTGACAATGACTGAATGTGTAGAGACACTCAGTGGCTCAGTGTTAACTCACATGCCCAGGCTGCACACATGCGCAGCACATAAACACCATGGAGATTGAGAAGGAGATAAGTCACACTAATTATCAAGCTTGTTCACAGAAACAAGCGCACACACATGCGCATGCTCACACAGAAACACACATGTGAACACACACGCACATGCCATAAGAAAAGGATCACTGATCAATGTAAGATCATTATAATTTTTCCTCGCTATTTACATGATTGTTGAAGGGCATTTGTTGTATTGTCAGACCAAAAACAAAAACATCAGTAAAAACACATAACTGCCAATCTTTTGTTCAGTTAATTCACTGAGACAGACAACTGGACTCATACGCATCATCCCTGAGGCCAATGTTCTATTTTGAACCTATGGTTGGTATGATTAGTTTACATTGACAAATAAGCTAAATGCACTTCTTTAATTAATTCATTGACAAGCATGTTGTGCTATGTAAAATTTTTATTTAAGTTACAATTTGTATCAAATTCTAGACAAATATGTTTCCAAACAACTTCTTTCTTCACTGGAAAATAATATTTTTTGAATTTAGAACCTCATCTCCGAAAATATCACTGAGCACTCAGACACAAATGACACAATTGATTGCAACAGACTGAGGCATTAGATGGGAGTGTCTGGTACGGCCTTAACTCATTGAGTGCCAAAAACGTAATATTACGTTTTTCTTTCCCATGCGTGCCAAAAACGTAATATTAAGTTTTTAGCTTTTTTTTTAATTACGAAACTAGACACTCTAACACACCTTATATGTGATTTTGGGAACTCTGTGATGAATGGAAATGAAATGTATGACGATCGAAAACTCATGAAAACGCACAATCTGGAAATCTGGTTATTTTATCATAACTTCGGTTGCGCTTTGGGTCAATCAGTGGCGATGCATGTCATCTCAAAGCCAGGCCATTTTAAATTGGGTATCACTAGGTGGCAGTCTCGCTTAGGTCTCTCGCTGATCACTTCCCCGAAAGTTTACAGGCAACACTTCATATTTCATGAAAGACGTTATATCTCCATTTCTAGAAAAAAACAGCGATTTTGTTGAAAACTAGCCACTGTTTAGCTTGGGATTTCTCAGGAACAGAGGCGTGTAGAAATACACGGTTTGCACCCACTGAGAGCTTAAAGTCTCACCTTTTAAACGAGCCATTGTATGTGTTCATAGCTATAACACAGAATATGCTGTGGCTGTACAAAAATCATCAACAATGGTCTAGATTGCTGGCACTCTAGGACAAATCTTCCGAAAACAGCTTGGCATTCAATGAGTTAAAATGGTTATCATCTTATCTTTTGTGTCTCTGTAAACAATTATACATCTTCATTTATCCTTTTAAGTATGGTGTACCTCAGGGGTCAGTTTTGGGACCAATTTTATTTTGTCTACATGCTTCCCCTTGGACACATTATTCAGAAACACATTGTTACTTTTAATTTCTTAGGTCCTCAGATCCTAGTACGCTGAATTAACTTGATGACTACCTAAATGATATCAAAAATTAGATGTCGAACACTTTTTTCCAGCTAAGCTCAGAACAAAGTTTGTGTCTGGTTTGACAGTAGTTCAAGTTTGTAAGCACATCACAAAGCTTGTACAATCATGTTTTCACCTTCAAAATATTTCTTCTTTCATTAACACAGAAACCATTTGACATGCATTTATCTCTTTATGCTTGGATGACTGGAATATCCTTTTTACCTTTCTAAGACTTCAGGTTGTTCAGAAATCAGCTGCCAGTGTGTTTTCAATTAGAATTCAAGATTATTTTAATTACTTATAAAACTCTGGTCTCTCACCCAGCTATATCTGACCTCTTAGTGCCTTATACACCTGCACGTACATTGAGATCCTCTGGTAGTGTTTTTCTTTTTCTCAAGCCTGAAGCTAGTCTCAATGGGATAGGGCATTTAGTGTCAGGGCTGCAAGGCTTTCGAATGATCTACCAGTACAAATCAGGTTAGCCAAGTCAGTGTCCTTTTTTAGTCTCTTTTCAAAACACATGTAATGCATTTATTGACATAATTGTAATATTCTATTTGCTGTCTTCAAACCTGTATGACTATGTCTTTATATTGTATTGTATTACTTTACACATGTAATTGCTTTGTTTTTTTAAGAATGTATTACTTTTAGGGCTGCCTTTTGTAAGTTCATCATTGTAAGTAAGTGCTATATATAAGATTATATGATTACAATTATTCATATTATTATTATTCATATTATTATTATTATAATGAGGATTTTTGTCATTATAATTATAAGTCATTGTCTCCTTATCATGAAAAGTATGAAAATGTAATCAAATTTCTATGTAACAGCATTCAGTGCCATTTTTTTTATTCCAGCATGCCAATATTGCATGTTGTCATCTCTTTTGTCTGTGGCAAAGCTAGTCTTTCAAAGTTATAATGATGCCTATCAATCATGTGTCTTTGATGTCACTTTCCTCTGAACTAAATGTCTGTAATCAAAGCAGGCTGGCTGTCGTTTCTCCCAGCAGTGATTTCAGATGCTCAGACATCAGATGTTTTCTCAGACGCAGGAGCTGTGCCACACTACAAGCATAGGAAGCACACTTCAATGACTCGGGTTTGGGGAGCCACGGTGCATGAAGCGCAATCATTCCTCTCAACCTTTTGTAGTTCAGAGGTTATCGTTATATCTTCCAGAGACATAGAGGGCCATTTTTGATGACAACCCCTCACTGTCCCCCACTCTTATTCACTGTTTCCTGTTGGGTTTTTTAGAACTCCACCAAACATGTTGTCATGGCAATATTGAACACCGTTACCATGGAGAACTGCTCATCCCTTACTCTAGCCAGGTCACATCATACAGTAGATGGTTGGTTTTTATCCCCTTGTGAAATAATAATCTATCTATCCCATAGTCAACAGGACATCTTACCGAATGCCATGAGCACACACACAGCTATACTGTGGCCCTGTGGAGAACAGCTGAGAGGATCAAAGTAACAGAGTGTGGTGGTGGAGGATCATAAGCAAATACCGTTTGTCATGTTATGAGGCACTGCTACAGTAAGCATCCCCACTTAGTAGTCAATAATATTCATTGTATTGGGGTGAAACTGGTTGTGCCTCTAAATGTCAGTAGACTATTATAACCTTTACAGTTCCCTGTGAGTGAAAGCTGCATGAATTTGAAAAAAAAAAATTACACATTTTGCTTTGAAAATAATGTATTGTCCTACCAGTGTCTTTTTCCATCACAAAGACACAAACACAATATGAAAGATACTGGGTTGCAATTCAAATACAGAATTATGGAGATAATCATTCAGAAGAGGAATCATTCAGAAGGAGAATCATTCAGAAATCACAGGATATTTTGTTACAATTCTTAAAACATTGGGCCAAAATCCTACTTGTGTTGTGTTGAAATTTTGCTTCAGGGTACATAGGTAGCCAGTGGGCAGATTGTTCTTAGTGCCAGAGTGTTGGCATCGATTGATATAAGTAAGCTATGTGCTCAAGCTCAATGTGTGACCTGGCGCCGGGGTTAAATTGGCTCATCCTACAGCTCTGATGTTCCCCGAGCCTGCTCCCATTCAGAATCTCATCACTCTGTGCTCCATAAAGGGCAATGACGGAGCAGGGGGTGGGGTAAAGAGAAAGAGTGGTGGCATAAAAGGGGGGTTTCCATGGCAACTCTGCCTCAACATGCCTGACCCTCTCTCCAATCTGAACATCATTCAGATATTGGGAGGCTCAAGAATCCTTCTGCTCAAGCTGTGCACACAGCTTTTATACAATTTTGATTTCAATTTTTTCTCTCTCTGATTGTTGATTCTGCCATTAGAAATGACGAGTCACTATATAATTGCCCCTCTGCTCACTTGTGCTTGAGTCACGTGCCACTTTATGCTCTCACCTCACATTGGCTGTCTATCACATTCTAATTATCACCTAGCAGCTTGAGAGCGGTGCTGAATATTTGCAATTCTGATTTTCCCTGGGATAACCAGAAAGATGGGAATGACAACAACATTACACACATACAAACACACACACACACACACACACGTATGGCTGTTTTTTCCTTGAACTTTGACACAAAGGCAGCACATTGATTCTCACTTGTACACTGTCCACATTGGGAACACTAACACGATTTGGGTTCCGGAAGCCATGAAGCTGTGCCTTTCTCGGAGAACCGTGTGTGTCAGTTCGCTCGGTGACAGAAGCAAAGGAAGAGTGTGTGAGTCACCCCGGGAAAGGTGGCTGGGTCACAAACTACCGCTGCTATGTTTAGACAGAGTGAAGAACTCTTGCAACAGGGGGAATGGTGGGCCTATATACAGAGTTAATGTCTATTTAAACTATCTCAGTCAGTTGCTGGACACAATATGCAGCACACTACTAATGGGTGCACTATAGCAGATGACTTGACGATTTTGCAGGCTGTTTGAACATTTGTCAAGCATTTGTTAAGCTCTTTAAATATTAACACAACATGCTGACATCTTGATATGAAGATGAAAGAAAATATTCAGTACAGCTTTTATGACAAAAGGGAGACATGAGTGTTGAGGACTAATGTTGTTTCTTGGCACACACTTGCCATTGCCCATAGAGGGAATTCTCAGCAATAGTCGTATTTGTTCAATGAGCAGAATCAACATCCCTGGGGGCTGGCTAATGGACATCATTTCTTGTTTTTCTCCTGCTGCAAGGCAGACCTCCCTGTGGGAGCAGGACAGAGAGAGGAACAGAGGTGGAGAGAAAGAGAGAGAGTCAGAGAGAGAGAGAGAGAGAGAGAGAGAGACAGAGAGAGAGAGAATCCATTTTTGGAGGAGCATCCATGTTGGCCTTTGAAACAGAGCACCACATTTCCATCAAGACTGACCTAATGCATTCAGACACCTCAGTACTTCTTCATTATCTGCCACAGCCTGACAATTACATAGATTTCTAGCAGCAGGCCTGGATCAACTGGACAAATGAGGTTTAAAGGAGAGAGAGGGAAGGCTGTGTGGGACGACAGAGGGCTTTGATGGATTAGACCTGCCCTGTTGTTTATCTCCCATGAGTGCATTCATGCACAAAGTGTTGCATATGATCTCAAACAGAAGTAAAATCTTAACTTGAAATGTTGTGCTGGCATTTTCCTCTTATGTTTTATGTTTTGCTTTGCTCCTTACCCACTTTCCATTGAAGGTAATCTGTTTAGTTTTTTTTTTACTGTTTCCACACATAATTACTTTTGCTAGTCATTATAACAATGGGTTACAATAAAAGCATAAAACCTCTAAACAGCATACAATTCAACTCTTTCATTCTCTAAAGAAGTGTTTGAAACATTACATTCTTTGCATGCCCAGTGATTACACTTACTCAGCTGAAAGCAAAATACAATGAAGCGTCTCATGACATTTTCATCAAACCTGCAGATATGTTAGAGCATTTGAAAACTGGAAAAGCTAGAGCGTTGTTGTCAGTGGCAAACAATGAGTAATAGTTTAATAATATAATGTAATATAATATAATATAATATAATATAATATAATATAATATAATATAATATAATATAATATCATATAATATAATGTAATATAATATAATAAATAATATGTTTATCACTGTGTAATACAGTATACTATAATACAAATCAGCAGCACCAGCAACAAGGCATCTCAACAGTCAGCCACTGTTGCACTACATGACAGCCG
The DNA here is from genome assembly GCF_017589495.1 of Alosa alosa. NCBI lineage: Eukaryota > Metazoa > Chordata > Actinopteri > Clupeiformes > Clupeidae > Alosa > Alosa alosa. The sequence goes on along the minus strand of NC_063192.1, from coordinate 17,214,520 downwards.
GTTGTTCAATTAATAGGAGAGCAGCAGACTCAGGTGTGCAAAGCAGTATAAGTATAAATACTCTTTTGATCTCATGAGGGAAATTTGGTGTCTGCATTTATCCCAATCTGTGAATTAGTGAAACACACTCAGCACACAGTGAGGTGAAGCACACACTAATCCCGGCGCAGTGAGCTGCCTGCAATGACGACGGCACTCGGGGAGCAGTGAGGGGTTAGGTGCCTTGCTCAAGGGCACTTCAGCCGTGCCTACTGGTCGGGGTTCGAACCGCAAACCCTCTGGTTACAAGTCCAAAGCGCTAACCAGTAGGCCACGGCTGCCCCACGCAGTGTTAAGATGGCGATATGGAGGGACGAGAGCCTGCACTGCCTGGAAAACAACAGAGGTGAGAGAAATCGACAGAAATAAGAAAATATATTTATAAACTCATTTGTTGAGGGAAATGGAAGGTACCAGGTATGGAAAACAGCATGAAGAAACAATTCTGCTTGCTTTCTGGACACATGCCAAAGTATGAATGCATTGAAATAAATGTATAATGTTGAATTGAGTGGCAGCAGTTTTAGACAGTGCCACTCTTGTCTTTTTTTGTAATATTCCAGACAGAGAGTATTCTAGGACTATCTTTGGTTGCTTTGTTATTGTCATAATTGTCACTACTGTATATAGAACTAGGTCCATGCAAGGACTATCAACTGTGTGATAAAAGGTTGTACCGTACTTTTACCATGGTGCAGTTCATTAGCCCCAGAGAAGGGGTCTGGGAGGGGGATGACCTCATCCAGAGTCTCCATAGATCTGCCCCCTTGAGAGGGAGAGTAGATGTATCTGAGTAAATCAGAGTCAATCTCAAAACAAGAACATTATTTTGGATGTATGTTATGTACACACAACTACAACTATAACTACAGCAAACCTGTAGTTATAAAACAAAGTTCAGGCGTTGAGTTTCTTCAGAATATCTATGCACTTTTCACATGCAACAATCCAAGCTTTCTGGAAATGATTGGACAGTGGTAGTGTAGTGGCTATGTAGCTGGGTTAGCATGCAGTATCCTGAAAAAAGTTGTGGGTTCAATTCCTGGCTTCCACTGCTGTGCCCTTGACCTGACTAACTCTGGGGAAATTGGTCCTTGTAATGTAATTGACATATGCAAGTTTCTTTGGATAAAAGTGTCTGTTAAATTAATACATGTGACTGTTCAGCTGGATGTGTGTGTGTAGTGTGAAGAGAGATGTCAGTGATGAGGGAAGCTCTATGGACCGTGTTGAGCAGGCCTCTGGAGAGATGAGGGCTCACCTGTTTTCTGCCTCACTGCCAGTGATAAACTCTCAGGATCAGTTCTGTCTCCACGAGTCATGGTCATTTCATCACATACACAGTACTAGGAATGTTACTGCAATGGTGATCTGTATTGAAAACCACTTACAACTCAAATCTAACAGCATACAGAGAATTATTATATTTCCCCAGATTTGAAGAATGTTTCAGCTGTCTAGTTTCATAGACAGTAGACACCATAATAATGGCATTAGGCAATGTGTGTCATCTTCATTTATCAAACATTGTTAATCCACTGAACCTACAGCTTTCAGGCTACTGCACACTAGCCCAGCTCCTTAACCACTACACTACCACCACCCCATTTATTTTAAAGATATACACAATTTTCACTTTCTGGTTGCTGCTCACTCACTGTCACACACATTGACCCATGTCATGTTAGTATCTCAAACATGGAGCAAATTATGAACTGAAATAGCAATGGGATGGCTGCATGATGTATTTTTATTGCACCGTCCAGATGCTCTATTAGTCTTGTGAAACAGCAAGGAATGTTGACATCACTTACAGCTTTAAAAGCACTCAGTGTAGGAAGTCAGAAAAAAACGTCTATAATGTTTTCATCAATGTCCATTTTCATTTTGTTCATTTAAGGTCCTTTAACATTAAACATTTATCTGATGTGCACTCATGTTACATAGACCATTTCTATAAGCATCTCTAGTGTCTTAATGGATGATGCTAATGGCAATGCTACTTATTCAGAATCTTTATTGTAGTCTGAGATTGTGTAGGAGTTGTAAGATAAAGTAGTGTCTTTTTGTTTCTTACAGAGAAAGTCGGTCCACTTTTCCAATCAATGAGTGACTGAAGAACTCGGCTTAGCTCTTAATCATCCAATCAAGACTTACACCTCCGCAGAAACCATCACAGAAAGACACAAAGAATCAACAACTCAAACAATGCCTGGTTTATTTTCCTGTGAGTGTTGGCAATACAGATGCACAGAAAGAGAGAGAGAGAGAGAGAGAGAGAGAGAGAGAGAGAGAGAGAGAGAGAGAGAGAGAGACATCACAGTCACAGCTGCTTACAGTACACGTGGTAAGATAAGGTGCAGACCTGGGAAATTATGTTATTCATAACAGAGTAATTGCCTTGACTTTGAAGTTCTTTCCTTTGATTTCTGAAGAAAACACACACACCGAGAAAAAATTGTAGGGTTTAAAAAATATTGGATTGTACTGCTGGGGTCTGATTGGGTTTCTTTTAATCACAGAGCTTATTCATGTTGATTGAGCAGAAGTGATTGGAGTCTAAATTAAATGAGCCCCAATCATGACAGAGGAACTTAATGTGATATATGAAAAGGAAGGTATCAGTGGGATCTCATGTCTGACCTTATCTGACCTTATGAATCAGTTTGAACCTTTGTCCTCCTATTGCACTATGTCTTTCCGTGTTGTCATTGAACACTCAAGTGTAAGTGTGAGAAGCACAAACATTGTTTGTCCTGGACATTGTTTATATTGTGCTCCTTTTTCCTGTTTACTTGTGATCCTTATAATAACAAAATAAAGAGAAAACTGTTCATTGTTTGTTGTTGGTATTGGATTGTTGTTGTTGGTATTGATTGATTTGTTGATTTGTTAATCTGGCTGTCCTTTGAATTGGGTTATTTCTATGAAGAGCCTTTAATGATACAATGCACTCTTCTCACTGTACACTTGGACAATGTCTTTCCAGGTTGTCTTTTCCTAGTGCCAGTTCCTCTGTTCTCAGAATCCAGAGTCCTCTCTGGGACACCACTCTGGGAATTTGAAGAGCAGAACACTGACCGAAGGCTGAAATTAACCTTCCTTCCCGGAGGAACATCCTGTATTTGGATGTTCGACCAGGTGGGTTGTACAGAGCCCAGAAGGTGTCATTCTGAGATGTTTTTGTATATCTAGGGAACACTCATTCATTTGACTAAATTGTGCACTTGTTTTACTAGCATGATTTTATGTTTTTGTCATTTGTGGTTTTCGGTGATGTACTGTCAGATATCAGCTGCAAATTGACATATGATGTGGATTAGAATAATAGTTCAGTGATGAGCCTCTAGGTTCACATATTCATATCAGGGCACTGTGCAAATTGTTCCACAACATCACATGTAACATACAATACATACAATACAACATATACAACCCTGCTTGGGATTCTGTGAAAATAAATCAATTGCTTTGGTCTGAATGCTCTGATCTAGACATGCCTGGAGAGCCATTCTTTTTATGTACCATTTCATAAAAAGTAAGAGAGAATCTTTTTCCAGCAGTCATGCTGAACTCGAGGAACATTCTATTTAGACCCTGAATGTGACAGTAAATAATGATGGAGAGCTGATGTGAAAGTGTGAAGGGAAGTGGAGCAGGCGAGGCAGTAGTGCTTGCAGCAGGGGGGCCAGTAGTGTGTGCAGGTGTGAGGAGACAGCGGTCAGGGCACACTCTTGGCCGAGACCCGTCTTCCTGGATGGACCATGCGCATCGGTACCATTAGCCCCCTGGGTCCTTCAGGAAAACAATAGCTGGAGACTTGAGCTTCCCCCCTTCCCACACACACGTAGTCACGCACAAACCCTACCAGGCCTCCACAGGAAAAAACAGATGGGGCTTTGGGGACCTGCGGGCTCTTTGGCTCCACCTGCTCCTGCGGGTGCCCCCTGTGGCCAGTGGCCATTAGCCTCCCCTCTCCGTCCACAAATGGCCCTTTAGTGCAGAGAGTGGAGCAGGAAGTGAGAGCCTGTGTCTGTGTACTGCAAGGGCATTTGTCCATTAAGAGAGAGTGAGAGAGAGTGTGTGTGTGCATGTGTGTGTGTTTGTGTGTGTGTGTGTGCGTGTGTTTGTGTGTGTGGAGGTTTGCATCATTTTCTCTTAATGTGGTACAATTTATCTTGGTTTATTTTAATACCTCACTTAGCTAATTGGCCAACATGAATGTATATGTATGTAATGTGAGAACGCGGTGAAATTGCTTGGAGGATCAGGGAGAATTAGACTGACAGGGACATATATGGTGTAAGTGTAAGTGTGTGTGTGTGTGTGTGTGTGTGTGTGTGTGTGTGTGTGTGTGTAACATACATATATGTTTGAGGACACTGAAGCGAGGGGCTGTTGCTAAATCAAGGGTTCGGCCGGTGGGAAAGCGGAAGTGGCCTCTAGAACCTGGGCCCGGCCTGATAAACATTTGGAGGGCAGCTCCAGCCAAGCCACCCTCCCTCCTCTCTAATCAGGCTGGAGGATGTGAGGCCCATCTGCAGGTCTGTGTGTGAGTGTGTGTGTGTGTGTGTGTGTGTGTGTGTGTGCGTGTGCGTGTGCGTGTGCGTGTGCGTGTGTGTGTGTGTGTGTGTGTGTGTGCAGGGCCTGCCTGAGAGTGATGTGTTTATGCTGGTGTGTTTACAGGATGCCACAGAGAGGGATGCTGCTCAGCAGAGGACAGGGTTATGTGTGATGAATCCTCCCAACACCAGCAGGGAAACACTGCTGGCAAAATGAGGCTGGGGCATTCACTAGGTCCTCCATCATCACGATCAAATCTTTCATGAAAAGCACATTCATCAGTTAAATCCAGGTTTAAAGTGCAGAAGAAATATCTTTGATTTGATACTCTTTATCTCTCTCTCTCTCTTTCTCTCTCTCTCTCTCATCACACACACACACACACACACACACACACACACATAATACTCACACTCATACTCGCAATTTACTTTTATTTTATTATCAGGGAGAGAATAAAAAGTACATTAGCATAGCTATTATTTTCAATTCAGGAAATAGTTATGTTCCAGCCCACTGTAATAGAGTCAAAAATCCATGTCACTCTTTGGGGTATATTAGAGGTGGGGCAAATCTGTGATGTGGCAACAGGGATAGTTGGTTGCCTGGCTGCCCTTTAGCCCCATAACGCGTTATGTTTTGATCACATGGTTTGGCAAACTCAATACAGCCTGATGGTACTGCCAGGATTGTGTATTAGTGGGTGTGCCTGACCGATTAGAGGGCCTCTTGTCCCAGTCCGGCCCTGCAGCTTAGGGGGCACCTGATCCACATACTAGCCTGGCATTTTTTTGCCTTTGAGTTCTGTTGAGCTGAGCCATGTGTAAATTGCTTCTTGTATGATGGTGCTCATGCAGCGGAAGCATTGGCAAATTGGTCTCAGCAAAAGAGATGCTGATGCGGCCATGTCGCCAGCAGATAATGATCCCCACTTCCCCTGTCTGGGACTGGGATTACCACTTGGGGTCTTTCAGAGGGTCATATATGTCAATGCTGAGGTAATTGAACTGTAGCCCTGCCCAAGTTCCATGCATCTCACTGCGATCCAAATTGCCCCATGTGACAACAATAATGGCTTCTACATACTCTCCTCGAAAAAGTGTTGCCTCCATTTAGAAGGAAATGATGCGCTATGATTACGTGTCCCTTTTCAATTTCATTCAATTTGTCGGACGGGATGGGGTTTTAAAAAGCCATGTGCAAAGTGGTCTGAAAGCATATGAGAGGAGTGGGGCAGCTGGACATTAGCTGTGACCATGACTCCGACACTGACTGAGTGGGGTTTGGAGCATGTGCAGATTTGGATATATGAGAGAGAGACAGTGAGAGTGAAAAATCGATGAAAAAAGACCACCCTCTCTCCACCCTACACATTCTTCTCATGAGGTCCTTCTCCCTTCGGTTCTCCACAGACTTGATGCTGTGATTTCTTTTTTACAATCACACTGTATGCATTTATCAGTACTGATCTCACTCCTCTTGAAGGTACAGTATTCACAGTTAGGATATCGGTGATGTACTGTAAGTGGACCAAACTATATCATTTGTCATTGGTTTTAAAATATTATTGTGATAAAAAATGACATAAATACAGAATTAATACGATAAGTGGACATGTCTACATTGCAAGTTTTCATAGCTATATTTAGTAAAAACAATACTCATGAATAGATTCCTCATGAATAGATTCATTCTCATCAATCTGCATACAATACTGTATGCACTGCATCCTTGACAGAACTGCACAATTGCATGATTTGAAACATGATTTCCTAACAAACACACAACACAGCGATTTGGGAAGGCGACATGAACACTCACACACGACTCACAAACAGAGAAACACTCTCTCACACAAACATGTGTACACTGGCCACATCTTGATGGTAATATTATTTACACATACTGTAATAAAAAACTAAAAAAGAAATACAGTAATCTTTGACAGACTTCTGCTAATAGCCACTTTACAGTCTAACTCTAGCCACTTGACCCCATCAGCGGGAGATCCCATCACTTCCCACATCTGTTGAATGCATGCGGTGCTTCAACAGTCCCATTTAGACCACATCCCAGCTTCCTCTTGGTTTGGCAGCTTTGTTTCTGCACGTTTGTGCAGTCGATTGATCATCTATCAGTTCATCACCACTTTACTTTCCTCTACGGGTTCACTAAACAATATCACTGACATACATCAATGCATGTGGAGAGTCCTACAACAGAACACATTGGCCCTGTAATGGCTGAGTACAATGGGCAATGATTTCAGAGATGAAAATGCCCCTGTTAATGTCACGAGACACCAGAGCTGCCCTTTGGAAGCCGGGCAACTGTCACATCTGCTCTCTTTTGTAGGCCAGCTCCTGTCTTTTATTGGCGTGAGTGGCAGCCTCTATGTGGAGAAGCCTTTCCGCTCTGAAAAGGGCCCTCACTTGGCTCTGGTGGGTAGATGACTCAGGCTTGCTGGCTACATTGTACATGCTGAAGAGAGATATGAGAGATTGAAGGAGGCTCCAGTTATGCCGTCTACTGCCTCCGTGTCTAGTCGTTCAGAGCGCTGACATGAAGGGTTAGTCTTTTTTTTTAATAGCGCAGAACACTGACACTGTACCAGAAATGTGTTACACATCATTGCATTTATGTCTATTAAGAGCCACTTTAGAGCGACAATTTTCACACTGTTTTGGCCAGAGTGGTGCACACACACACACAGGCAATGAAGCTGAAAACTCTGAAAACAGAGATGTGAGTAAGAATGTCATCTTTATTGTTCTGGTGAAACTTAAAATTCCATCTCTACATAGTTTTTTTTGTCTCCCACACAAATGTTAAATACTGTACAATATCCATGACACTTCACTATATGACTGTAGAACTGTCATACGTACAGTAAAAGCATGTGAATGTGTGCTTGTTTTTTTTTTTTCTTTTTTTTTTGAAGTCCGGTGGGGAACTGTTTGGTCTGGGGCTGTGGGCTGGCAGAGAGGGTGCAGTACAGTTTACCCGTTACAGGAGCACCAATCATCGGAGACTCCCTCAGCCCTTGTGGGCTGCCCCACCAGAGAAGTGCTTCTCCCCCTGAGGACTCCATTACCCAGCAGCCCTCTCAGCCCCTGTGCAGCTTACAGTTTGATGCAAAACATCAAAAATATTGCTTCCACAGACTATAACAGTGCAAGTGTCAGGTCTTCACTATGCAAAATGACTTTGAGGTTCACAAGAAGCATTATAGGACTAAACCGATTTCAGAACGCAAAAACTCTTCCCAGAGGGCTTTAAAAGTGCATTTACATTCACGGTACATACAGCTGCACTTTTTCTATTTCTATTATGACACTGTTGACAAGTGCTGACAGTAGATTGTTTACTTGCCCCACTGCTATTTTAAATATTAGGAAACAAAGGGTGTGGATCATTTCAGACACTTATTATTATTCTACAGTGACAGGACAATACACTTAACATTTCATTAGCCAGGCAGACTAGGCTGAACCTGGAGAGCAGTGAATAGAACAGTGTTACTGTTATGTACAGGACAGGGTCAAACCGACTGGGATCTTTAACTTAACATGCCCAGCACTGAACACACAACTCTACACTAGCGGGCTAGAGGGACAGGACTGATATATAGTGTTTTTTACACTGCATAACAATAACTACTTTGTACTAGGATGCTTTGCATATAAAGTTAATGGTCCCATGTCAGTTGAGCACAATTGCAACAACATGATTTTCTAACAAACACACAACACAGCAATTTGGGAAGGCGACATGAACACACTCACACACAAATGAACAGAGAAACACTCTCTCACACAAGCATTTGTGCACTGGCACAAATACCAACACACACACACATGAAATGTGAGGTTTACTAGTTAGGACTAGAAATCAGCCAACCCACTTGACACACAACACTTACATACAGTACTGCACAACACTCCAAAAATGTCTTACATTTTTCAAATACTGTACAGAAACATTATATACACAAGACAGGGTGGAATAAGTCACCCCTATATGTTTTTCCTTATATATATATATATTTTCAAGGTTGTTTTGACATAATGTACAGCGACATATACAGTACAGCTTAATTTCACAATTACATAAATATAGATGTTAATTAACCACAAATACAATGGCTTCTAGAATCACTATAAAAATAAATAAATCACAACTGTGCTTTCATCAAATTAATTTGAAAGGGGGTGGGGTTTTTTTTGTTTCACTGATGGGAGACCTCATCAACAAATCCCGAGGCCCCAGAATTGTTTCCAAATGAAATGCCAAATCAAGTGGCACTAACGTGGGCACGCACAGAGTCAGAGTTTCTTAGCTTGTATTATGAGAACACAAAAAGATAGGAGCACCAAATTACGGTCTGGTCCCCGCCAGATTGTCTGACCCGCTATGGGAATGGACACCACTCACGTTCACAGCTGCTCCACAGAGCCGGGAAGAGAGGCTGGAAAAGTGTTCTAACTAGCGATGAGCTAAGCTTCTGGGATTTGATTGGATCATTCATGAACATAACAGGATGTGTATTAATCCCTCATTTTTCAAGTAATTTCGCTTTGAGTATGCACTATATGTCCACTTGTCTGTGGTGGACGGTAAGCCGGAATGGCACATTAAAGAGTGCATTACAAACTTCAACCTTACATTGTTTAAGTGCGTAATGTATTGTCATTCTGTGCTCATTAAATCAATATGAAGACATAGCCTAACATCAATTAGGAATGGGTATTAACTGCAAGAAACTCTCAATTCACTTTTTCAAAACCTTCAGCCTAGTTCTACCTAGAAGATTGTGCTCTCATGCAATTTCTCAAAAATATAAGTCCCTAGCTACAGGCCAGTATTACAATATTTTGTAAACCTAATGAATGGACCAGTGGTTTGTTCAACTGACTGTCATGCTCCATTGTAACATCACACTACAGTTTCAGTATATTCCAGTACACCTCTACATGGATAACAGAAAAGTCTAGCTGGTCTAGCTGCTGTTTTAACCTTAAAGCTATATGTGCTTCTAGATTGTGAAAAACACTTGTACAGATGCAGCTTGTGCGAGTTAGATATATTTATGTATTTAGTCAGCTATAGTGTTCTAATGTGCTGTGCTTTCACCTCTAAATTCTAGTTCAGTGTCTTTGTGCTTCATGTTGACACAGCTACTGTTACCGTTGTCATACTAAGCAAATTTTAAAAATGGACCTCACGCTGGTGGCCTGGTTATACATCTGTCTGTCACCATGTACAATTTGGGGTTCTGGGTAGCAGAGCTGGTGTGCGCGGAAGTGTGTGCTTCTTTGTGTGTATTTGGGCTTATGTGTGTGTGGGAGTGGTGGAGGAGGGTGTGTGTGTGTGTGTGTGTGTGTGTGTGTGTGGGGGTTATTATAGCATTAATCTCTGCTTCTTACGCAACTCTGGGGACTCATCACATGGTAAAGTGCACAAGGTGAATGTGTCTGTCTGACGGACTGTCTGTCAAACAGGAATGATGGCTGCATCTAAAGAGGGCACTGGAAAGACCAATAAAACACAGAGGCTGCTGCTATTCACGCTCAGGCACTAACGTGCAGCTGCGCAGAGCCGTTTGGACAAGCAGGTCAGTGCCCTTGGATGCTGTATAGGCCACAGACACCGAGACACGCCTTCAAATGCCCTGCTCAGTGGTGAAGGGTGACACCCTGTGGTGGTATGACTACTCTGCAGGTCCATACTCTCAGCTCGAGCAAAAAGTCTGTTTTTGAAAAGATGATACCCCAAAGCACACATCCACAATAGAAAGGGAGGATTTCTCTAGTTAGACAAGCATGGACTCAATTAGGCTTCTCATTATGTTTTTTAAGGGAGGGACAGTGGGGGCTGGGGTGGGATTTGTCTTTGATGTGTCTGAGCTGAAGGGTCATTATTTCCATATAGCATTTTGCTGTGAAACACGCCGTGGCTTTTACGGTACGGTCTTTGTACGTTTGTGTGTGTGAACTGGAGCTCACCCAGCATCTCTCTCTCATCTCTCTGCCTCTGCCAAGGCTTCATTAACCAGCAGCCTGCCTGCCTACCTCTGACGCCTCTTCCCCTGGGTAAACCACGTCTATTTTTAATACTGGAGCCATTGTTACTTGTCGCGGGAGCAGACGGGGAGAGATGCTCCTAGCTGCCGGCTGATCAAACACACTAGCGACTGGCTTATCACCAGCTCATTGCAGCTGGTGCCACCACAGAACTTCCCACCCCAGCCCGGCCCCAACCCGCTGCCTTCCCGGCTCATAAACACATGTCGACCGAGTCTCAGAATGGAGCGGTTTCATTTGGACTCTGCTTTAACGAAGGTGTCGCCTACATGAAGGTGCAATTCTGCTTAAGGCATTGAACTGTTTTTGAGTTTAACGCTTTGGAGGGGGCCTACTGTTTCTAAGCCAGTTATTTTCCTTTTTCTTTTCTCAACACAATAAAAGGGCAACAAAAATATACACCCACCCACCCACCCCTTCTACACATACACACACACACACACACACACACACATATGTACATTTATGTGTCTACAGTACAACAACAGCTATTCAAACTAAAAAAGTTAAAATGGTAACAGCTTGCACGGCACTAAATATTTCTTATTGCACACAGAATAGATGAAATAGAAGAATCTCAGTTTTTAAATACATAACCTTTCACAGACTACATCTTCTATTTCCCTTGAGCTAATTTTACATCTTTTTTTCCTGACTGTTCTCCACTATGGAAAACAGCAGTCACATGTTTAGAGTGAGACATTTTAATATTTACCTGTGAATGAATACATGCTCTATACCACACTGTGGGTCTTAAGGTGTGCTGGCAGTGACTTCAGGGCATTTATGTAGTATCAGGAATAGGTATATTATAGTATTTTTATATTCTCACCCTTCTGATGGATGTCTGTGCTTTGGTATGGGAGACAGTGCATTTTCAATCTAAAGTCTCTCTACGAAAACTACTAGATGTCTAAGTTATTGAAGATATACCGGACCTCCAGATTCTGACACTGAAAACTGACTGAAAAAGATACTGTCAAAAGGGTAGATTGTTTTAACACAGGCTATTGACGTAAATACTTTTACCAACCAATTTTTTTACATTTAAATGTGCTTGTGTAGGTGTGTATGTACTTAAAACATTCCAAAATTTGGGGAACCCTTTCCGATCACATACACTTGCTGTGCTCCAAAGTTCTTTACAAAGGCCCATGTACTTGTTCCATTTGGTAAGGCAACAGAGCAAAGCTATGCTGTGGAAGAGAAGCAGATGAATCTCCATCTTTTCTACAGCATGTTGTGAACTACAATGGCTTACAAATAACAATCCTTGTTGTTTGTTTTTCCTTTCGTTTCAGTTAAGGGGAGAAAAGGCTCAAAAAAGTGAGCTCTGTTACAACACCAAGACAACCTCTGCCAGGAGACTGCATTGTCAGTGCAGCGTGAAAATATATATACGTATATATTGCAGCGTTTGGGACACCTTACCCTGAGCCGATAGATACATAGAGATACATATAGAGGTGAGAGGGTTTGGACCTGGCTGATGTGACATCTCTGTAGGTCTGAATCCAAGTGGCTAACACCTCCACACTGCCTGCAGTGCAGTGCTGAAGCCGACAGGTCGCACACTACCAATCTGGCCTTGAGCGGCGCAGAGTTAGCGTTAGCATTAGCAGCACAGGCCCTCGGGAACAGAGCAGGAGGGACTGAGTTTGGGTGTGTGGGGGTGGACGGGGTTGGCTTGTAGCTCCCTGCTATAGAGGCAGTTTGCTTATTTCTGAGCGCTGGGCTCGTTTAAGGGGTAAGGTGTAAAGAGTGCTGTGACATCTCATTCTGTCTTTCTCCTTTGTCTGTCTGTCTGTTTGTCTGCCTGCCTATCTCATCCTTGTCTTTGTATGGCATTCTGTCTCACTCACTCTTTCTGTCTCTACCCTGTCTGTGCTTGTTTGTGAGTGTGTGTGTGTGTGAGTGTGTGTGTGTGTGTGTGTGTGTGTGTGTGTGTGTGTGTGTGAGTGTGTGTGAGTGTGAGAGTGTGTGTGTGTGTGTGTGTGTGTGTGTGTGTGTGTGTGTGTGTGTGTGCGTGTGTGTAAGGGGGATAGAGCAATCATAAGTCGGTCTTAGGCCCGGTGGTGGTGGTCTGGCTGCTGGTGCCGTAGCCGTGGCTGGAGATGGAGGTGGTGGTGAGTTCGATGGGCGAGGAGTTGCCGGGCCCGAGGTAGGCGCGATGCGTGGGCATGGGCGACGGCGTCTCGCTCGGGTTCTTGCCCAGGATGAAGCGCGACTCATCCTCCAGGTTGGAGATGTCCTTCATCATGCTCTTCTTGTAGGAGACAGACAGTTTGTTGGAGCCGTCTGGAATGAGGTGGAAGTGCCGGGCGATGAAGACCAGAGGGAGGGGCAACATGGCCGCAACGACCAAGGAGATGCACATGATCAGCGCCCATGTGGGGTAGCTCTCGAAACGCTCCATGGCCTGGAGATGATAAAAAGAAGACAGTAGAGAGGAATATTGGCCAGACTGTGCACACAGGGAAGGACTGAATTACATGTGTGTCTGTGGAGTTTCCATTAAACTTTTTAATGTGCATTTTGATCACTCAATAAAAAAATCAAATACAAAGTTGATTCCTAAGAGGGGGGTTGATTAACTCTCAATTCACATAAGGCATGATGCAACTAAGGTAGATGGTAATGAATTTAAACAACAGTGATCTATTGATATGATCTATTGTGAGATAAGGGACACACTAGCTTGTGGAGTGATTGTAATAATTTTGTAAGTGGAAGATAAAAAAAAGAAAAAAAATTCTCCAGGACACTGACCAGCTCCTGCACCCAGGCGTTGTAGCCCGGCGGCTTGACGGCCATCTCGATGAGGGTGGCGCTGATGAGGATGATGAGGCAGAACGGGGACACGTACTTCCACATGTAGAAATAGAAGGAGTATGGCCGGAAGCCCAGCATATCCTCCAGATCCTGCATGAACCTGCCCGTCCACCAGGGGGTGTGAGAGAAAAAAATCATGAGCAGTGTGCCAAAAGGTATGAACCATTTCATACCTTCCTTCATCCATTCCCTTTGTTCTTCTGTCTATCTCAAGTTTGGAAACAATGAACAAAACAGAATTGTTCTTTTGTTAAAAATGAATAACTAGTAATGAATTCTCTGCACTTCAACTGTGTCTATAAGTGATGTTGTGTATCTGTAGTTGCCCTGGAGGGGAATCACTAAGCCAGGTCTGCAGCTGAGCCCTTTCCCCTGTGATAGTAAACACCAGGGCCGTAGTCACTAGTGTTAATTTTGTCACCTATTTTTAATTTAGTCTTAGTCTTCGTCTTGTGACGAAATGTCCTTTTTAGTCTTTGTCATATTTAGTCATTCAAATATCATTTTTGTTAGTCAAGTTTTAGTTGACTAAAAGTCTCGTCATTTTAGTCTAGTTTTAGTCAAAAGAAAACTAAAAGTATCTTAGTCTTAGTCAGTTTTAGTCAACACATTTTAGTCTTTTTTTTTATAACAAATTATTTCTGATTACCATTTGAGTCAAATAGTGTTTCACACATCTCAATTTTCCAACAATATTGTGTGTCCACAGGGCTACTCGTCTGTTATAATTACTCATTCTGATTTTTTGTCAGTCAGTATGTTTACATGCACAGGTAAGTCGAGCTACAGTTATAGCTCGGCTGGGATTTGACCATAGACAGTAAAGATTTGACTGGACCACTGTCATATTAAGTAGACCAGTGTTTCTCAAAGTGTGGTCTGGGGGATCACTGGTGGTCCCAAGCAAGGTATCCCAAGTAGTCCGAGCAGGCGTGGTAAAATATAATATAGATGAGTTGTTTGCAATATTGAACCAACTTGTATGTAAAAACAGTTCTGCAACTAAGATATGCCAGTTTAAATCATACAGTATGAATCCACACAATAAGCAAAGTACAAAGACAATAAGCAAGGTGGTTCAGTAGGCCTATTGTGTAGACTAATTATAGGCTACTGTTGAAGTAGGTCTAATCTTTTTTTTTTTTTTTTTTTTTAGATAGGGTTAGTTAAGTGGTCCTGAAACTGAAAAGGTTTGAGAAACACTGTCATAGGCCAAAGTATTAATGTTTTACTCCGCCTAAGCTAGATGGCGATATCGCTAAACACAACACATTCCCCAAACAGACTCTCCGTCTTAGCCATAGCTAACTTGCTAGCTTAACTTTCCATATTAGCTTACTTGCTAGCAAACTTTGCATCATCAGTCTAAGTTAAATAGTTGTTAAATAGTTGACATTACATGATGAACATTTTCGTATGGACATTCTAGGGGATGTTAATTTGTATGAGAGAAGCTTCAACTTCTGGGTATGTAGCATTGTGGCATAAAGCTTAGGTAGTTATCTTGCTAACTCTGGCAGAAATCTCCAGTGTTCTTGTTCCATGTAGTTTAGGTGTTGCAGCCACAGGGTTGCAGCAACAGCAATGACTAGCCTACAGGAAAGCTGCGTATGAACTCATTCGAATATTTTGAAAACGTAACAGCTAGATATTCTGTCTTCTCATTTTGTAGACGAAAATGAAGAGATTTTATCTTAGTTTTTATTTCATGCAAAACATTTTAGTCTAGTCTTTTTTTTGTCAACAATAAGGCATCTTAAGATAGTCTTAGTCAGTGTTTCAGGACATTACTGCCGTCTCGTCATCGTCTCGTCTTAGTCATGAAAAAAAAGGTTGTTGACGAACATATTTCCTCTCGTCTCGTCTGACGAAATTAACACTAGTAGTCACCATAGACTTTGGGGAATGTGTATTGCTAATATTCAGATGTGATCAAAATGTCCCCCCCAATATTCGGACATACAAAAAAATAAAGAAAAAAAACCGCTATAGGCTACTACAGGAAACCAACAAGTCCCGCCATCTGAAATGCAATCAAATGTAAATAACACACAAATTAGTGACCTATTCATGGTTTCAGAGAGTACACTGTGAGTGGTTTGTCCTGGAGGTTTTGCGTTTATCGTTTGAGGCGTGCGCTATCAAAAGCGTCCTGCACCCTACTGCGGTGCAGGCTGTCAACAATATCGCAAAAGATACCGGTACAATTCTCACAAAACTTGTTGGGAAGGTGTAGCACTGTCTAAAGAAAACCCCATTCATTTTTGAAGCTGATCAGATTCAAAGGTAACTTTGAAGCATTTTCCATATTGTAGCCTATTTTCTCGCATGATAGCGAAAGTGAAACGTAGTGTCCTTTTATTTGAATTTGTGCGTGCCTGTGTCATTCATTTCTTTCACATGTCTTACAACATAAATAATGCATTCATATGCTAGTAGTAATGTCAAAAATGAACCGGTTTATAAGCCTCTTAGAAATGGCTGTTGCGCACTCAATCGCGCATCCAAAAGTTCAATCGCGGCACAAAAGTTGAAAAAACTTTTACAATGGCGGTGATAGCCTACAGTTAATGTGAATCGCGGACATTAACCAAAGAAAGGAATTTCCACCTCCAATCACCAAATAAAGGCTGTGCTTACATTTTAACACAAAACGTAATTTCTGACAGAAACCAGCCTATAATGCATAGGGTAACTTGAGGTGAGTCAGACAGAAGAGGGACCTGTCTTAGTAGCCTATATTGAATCCCATCCCTTTCAAACAACCTTAAAATTGTGTGATTAGCCGCCAGAATAATAAAATCAAAATACAAAATATGATTGGGCTAGGTCCAAACCTATGAGTAAGCATTCAGTAATATAGAGGTTATCAAAGATACTCTAGTTTGTATTTTCTTTTAAAATATACATTTTGGAGACAAATGGAGTCATACCACAGGTACGGTGTTCATTTTAGGACATCCTCAGACTCAGGTGTCAGACTCAGAAAAACATCGGTCATCTTCAGACAAAACTGCCTTAGCGTCAGAAAAACCTCTGTCATCTTCAGACAAAACTGCATCAGCGTCAGAAAAACCTCTGTCATCTTCTGTCATCTTCAGAAAAAAACTCAGCCTCAGAAAAACATCTGTCATTTTCAGACAAAACCCTCAGCTGTCATCATCTTCAGATAAAACTGCCTCAAATAAAAACCTGCCTCCTCAGATAAAATGCTTCAAACTAAACTGCCTCAGAAAAACATCTCTAAGGTCTCAGAAAAACGCTGTCAGAAAAAAAGTGGAGTCAGGTCTCAGAAAATCAGGTCTCAGAAAAGTATTAAGTATTAAATAAAGACAAATGTGCTATGCCATGATGTAATACCATATAATACCATTATAAAACGTTAGCAGTTGTCATTGTCATTGCACAACAATAATAGACAGACATAAAGATAGACAGGTACTTGAAATGTAATCCCCAGGGGACAATAACTGCAGCGTTGTTGAATTCATTTGATATGAGATATTATCTTAACTTATTTAGAAAATGTGCCTTGTTGTTGGTACCTGCTATTTCATGTATTATCATAATGGTATTATATGGTATTACATCATGACATAGCACATTTGTCTTTATGGGGGTTTGGGAATAATGATGTGATGATAATGATCCAGGTTTCTTACTGGGGTAGTGTACAACTGGGAAACGGTTAGCAAAAGTAAGAAATAATGGTCCAGGTGTCGTTCTGGACTTTAGAGTGGTGGAAAAATGTTTAACCCACTTTTCCCTAGCTCATTGAATGTACCGTAATCCTCACGAAAAACAAATTATTTTGCTGTATGTAGTACGTAGCTTACTCCGGTATGTGCCTTACAGCAGCTGCTAATGTTACTAGCGAAGTGAGGTTAGCTAAGTTACATCCATGGATTTCCTACAATGTGTATACCATTGGATCACTTTCTACCTTTACTTATAATTTCTACATCTAACCAAGCACCAAATATAACATGCCAGTGACCAGGCTTGGAATTTCACCATTCTGGGGGCAAGGCCACTTGGCCTTCAGTTGGGCATATTTGGTGGGGGGCACAAAGGCCACATGGGCACCAAGGCCAAAGTTAACTATACAGTAGTAGGCTATAAAAATGATGTTGTATTTAGCCTATTCACTGCAGTAGACCTGCATCATTGTATGAAACATTACAAAAACATGAAACATGAAATATTACATATAACTGTAAATCATCTGATCATCTAATAAAAACAGATATCTAGGCTATATATAACATTTATTTTATATTTGGCCTGCTATGAAATCATGTATTGAACAATTTAAATTTAAGCACAGCTCATCTTTAAGAAACTCAAATAGCCTAGATGCATGCTTAGCATTTTGTGATCAGGCTACTTTCACAAACTCTTAGTCAGCTGTCTTCTGATTTACCAATATCTAGGCGATATTTGTAACATTTATTTTGTATTTGGCCCGTTATGAAATCATGTGGAACAATTTAAACACATTGTAAAACTTAAAGCCCAAATTTGGAGACATCAATGCATGTCGAAATTTACTGCAAATTCAAAACTGGATTACTCTGGAACGGCTAACTGTACAGGGGACTGCTTTACACTTTTATGTTCGGTAAGGTCTGCTGTTTATTCTGATATGTGGTTTGTCATGTGTTAAAAGAAGGGTTCGTAATGTATTCCACCGAGATGAATGGGTAGGGAGATCATGGACGCAAAACCTTCAGTAGAATGTATGATTAAATTGAATTATATTATTTACTTTTCTCGCGAACCGTATTAGTAGTACACAAAGCAGAATATTGAAAGAAGGGGGCACCAAGGCCACCGTGGCCTGTAAACCTATGATTTTCAAAGGGGCTTCACGACCAGCGCAAAGGCTACCACGGCCCGTCGTGGCCGCCGTGAAATTCCTACCCTGCCAGTGACAGAATAAATGTATTAAGCATAATATTAAACTCACCGTTCTGTATCCGTCGTCTTCTTCTGTCCCCACAATAACTTTTCATTTGAGACTTTTTCGTCTGACTCTGTTTTTTCTGACAGCGTTTTTTCTGAGACCTGATTTTCTGAGACCTGACTCCACTTTTTCTGACAGCAGTTTTTCTGGACCTGAAGCAGTTTTTCTGATAGTTTTTTTCTGAGACCTGACTTTTTTTTCTGAGGCAGTTTGGTTTGAAGCAGTTTTATCTGAAGGATGACAGAGGTTTTTCTTAAGCTGAGGCAGTTTGTCTGAAGATGACAGAAGTTTTTCTGACGCTGATGCAGTTTTGTCTGAAGATGACAGAGGTTTTTCTGACGCTGAGGCTGTTTTGTCTGAAGATGACCGATGTTTTTCTGAGTCTGACACCTGAGTCTGAGGATGTCCTAAAATGAACACCGTACACAGGTCTATATCCAGGGATGGATTATTGAATGGACCTACTGGGCCCAAGAGCTCAGGGGGCCCTGAAGCCTAAGACTGTGTGAAGTTGCTTCTCTGCCCTTCTCTTCTATTTCCACAAAACTCACAAGTCGTCATAATTATAAAGGGTCATTTTTTTTTTTAGTCTTCCGGGGAAGTATGCCCCCGGGCGCCCCTATCTTAACAGGGGAGGGTTTTTTTGCATCTATGCCCAGGGGTTCATAATCCATCCGTGCCTATGTCCATCAAAAGTTTGGTATATCCTAATTGCTTGACTTAACTAATGACTTGTTTGTGATTTTAATAATATTTTTGCATGGCAGGAAATGTATGGAAATTCTGTTATTGAAATTCACACCGCACCACAGATTTGGTCCCCCCCAATGTTGACATCATGGCTACGGCCTTGGTAAACACCCTCCTCACCTCTTGCTGCCATAGATCCAGGCCACTGAGATGTTCTCCAGGATGACCACTATGGTGAGTGGCAGCCCGGCGGAGTAGTCATCAAACATGGTGACAAAGTAATTCCCCGAGCGCTGCACGAACAAGAGGCCACAGAAGAAAGCCACGATGCAACAGCCCACTGGGGAATAGAGGACAGGAGAGGAGAGGAGAGGGGGAAGAGAAGAGGAGAGGAGAGAAGAGGAGGGGAATAGAGAGGAGAGGAGAAAAGAGAAGGGAGGGGAACAGGAGGAGAGAGAGCACAGGGGGTCAATCCTACAAAGTCTGCAGAGGTGCCAGACATCAATTTATATTAAGAGATGGCCCAGCATCAGAGGGGCTCTGTAGTCAACTACAAAAAACTATATCTACACATAGAAAACAAACGAGGGGATTTCTGCATTTTATTACAGTAACTAAGAGAGTGGGCTCACTGGTAAGTGGTAAATACATTATTTTCAAAATACTTGATCAAATACTTCTGAAATTCTCCTAATACTCCAGCTGCAATTGCAATATGAGGAAAACTAATCTAATCTATGTGGTGGGGAGAGTAGACAGATGTGTACCCTGAGAAACCAAACAATTAGGTCAAGTCATGTTCATTGGGAATGACATTTTAGTGGGTAAACTGTGTTGTTGACTGCTGACTTCTGAACCCCATAATGCCAGCCCAAATCACTACCTGTAACAGCGTTTAGACAGAGGAAATGAAGAAAGAGGAGCTCACCTGTCAGGTACTCTTTGCGCACCTTGAACGTGTCGAGCACCGGCGTGGTGATGCCAGTCATGGTGCCAATCATGCTGCCCAGGCCCAGGTTGATGAGCATGAAGAAGAACATCACAGACCAGAAGGGCGAGGCAGGGAAATAAATCATGGCCTCGGTGAAGGCGATGAAGGCCAGGCCAGTGCCCTGTACTGCCTGGAGACAGATATACGGAGAGACGGACAGACAGAAAGACAGACAGACAGACAGACAATAAAGACAGGCAGAATGACAGACAGGCAGAAAGACAGACAGGCAGAAAGACAGACACAAAGAAGGGGGATTAAAAAGGATTGACGCAATCGACTGAGACAAGCTAGGCTGAGTCACACTTGGACAAAAAGTGGAAAATTTCACTCCTGATAATTAGAGCATGCCATGAGTTATGGCTTCCCACAGTCATCGCCTCTGTGGATTTCACGAGAAGCTCCGTGTACAAAGACTGTGCTAATTAACTAATTAATGATGAATACCAATGGCTGCCACAAACTAAATAAAAGGTAAATAAAAGGTAAATAAAAGGTGATTTCTAGATGAACGATAAAACACCTTTGCTATTCTGTGCTGTGCAACCGAAAGCGGTGCTCTTTAAAAAAAAAAAAAAAAAGCCCCACCTTGTTGAGCTCGTCCTCCAGCAGGCAGGCGTCCAGGCCCAGCTGGTCGAAGCTGTCGCCTCTGACCGTTTTAATGACACCATACATCTCGGCGTAGTCCTCGGTGCTAAGTTGTGAGAAGTTGACGTGTGGAGGTATCAGGTCGTGGCTCAGCACACCTGTGTTCAGGTAGCCCAGAATCTTCTCTGCATTGCTACAACAGGGATAAAGACCCATTCAGAACCAAACTAAGCCTCAACATTAAGGATATCTATCAGACTAACTTTGTTTTTCTGAAAACTGACTAAATGTTATATATATATATACTTTATTTTCAAAAAATATATTATTTGAAGGTATACATAAACTTCATAGGAAATGGTTGAGAACACATCTTGACAATAATGATAGTCATGTATAATGCTTTTAATGCCTAATGCCGTTATAATATATAATATATATAATGATGCTAATCTCTCAACATAAAGGCCCAGTAAGCCAGATAATACAGAATTATCAGATTAAGCACTTTGTGAGCTAAGGGTGGATAAACATGCAAAACAAAACAAACAAATTCAATCAAAAGACAAAAGAAATATGTTGTGAGATTTTCCATGGCAATTGCTGCGCTTGCTTTTTCCTAAAAGTGGTTATGGCCTGATCCCACTCACTCAACGACGCATTTCTCGTTCATGATGTTGGCCTTGAAGCCGAGCACGGCGAACACCACCAGTGTGGCCAGCACAGAAGTGATGAAGTTGATGACGGACACCAGCACGGCGTCAAAGTGGCAGTTGTTGTCACGCTTGTTGTAGCTGGAGAAGGCGATGACCCCTCCGAAGCCCAGGCCCAGGGCGAAGAACACCTGGGTGGCCGCCTCACGCCACACTTGCAGCTCTAGCATCTTCTCCAGCTGGACGTGGGGAGCGGAGAGGAGACACGTGATGAGATGCAGCACAGGACAAAGCCCAACATAGCCTTACATAACAACATGCTTATTATTATGTTTATAGTTATAGTAGATGCTTTTGAGACTTAGGATGGCACCAATAAACACTGCATTAACATTAAAATAAGCAGTTAAGTCATATAGCCTAAATAAAAGAAATACCAATATTAGAAGATAGACTAAATAGAATATGGGCTGTTGATAATTAATTTGTAATGCATCATTCATTCACAATCTCAAGAGAGTTTCATTTTTATAACAAGAAAACAATGTTTCTAATTTCTAGTGCCAAATAGGAAAAACCTGGACCAAGATCAAAAGACACGGTATCCAAAGAGAAGGTATCCATTTCAAGTTTTTAAAGGAGCTCGGGAGACTGAGTATGGCTGTGTGCATTTAAATTCACCACCAGGGGGCAACAAATCCCACATCTTTTCTCCACTGGGGAGGGCAGTGAAGCAAAACCCGTGAAGGCGAATGAATCCCTGGAGCACTGACTCTACACAGAGGTTGTGTATATGCCACAACACTATGCTCAGAAGAAGAGGGGGGTGCCACTACAACTGCATCTGTTGTGTAAGTGTACGTTGCAACTGTCTGTAAACATACATGTGTATGTGCGTGTCTGAACATGTGCGTGTTTAATTGAGTGTGTCTCCTCTCTCCATGTGTCCGTGCGGCGCCTCACCTTGGGTGTGAACATATGGGCAATGCCATCCGTGGCCCCTTTAAGCATGAGCCCGCGCACCAGGAAGCAGAAGAGGACCACGTAGGGGAAGAGCGAGCTGAAGTACATCACCTGACCAGGATGAAAAACACATCACCACCGTGTTACTATGGAGACCGAGGGGCAGTCCATTTGTATTCATGTTCACAAGGTGCGACGTCAATCTATCTCTCAAGAGACACGTTCTTGTGAACACAAGAAGACTAGACTAGACACAAAGATGGCCATGCAAAGACTGCAGGAGTGTGTAGGAAATAAATTGCAGCTTTTTAACATTTCATTGTTTAGGCTCATGATTTCTAGTGTGCTGATCGTATAAATAATACATGATGGTACCACTTTAAAGTGACTCGGTTGAATCCACATTTGACTGTTTTTTTTTTTGTGCCCTCACGTGTACTGGGGTTACTCTTGAACTATTTTTGAACGAGGCATTATTTATTGACAAACAAAAATAATGGCGAGAGATGACTTTTTTTTTCTGGATGAAAAACAGTCCAGCAAATTCATCATGCAATGTTGTCATGTTGATCAGCATTTAAACCAGTTTTATGAGAAAAATGGCATCCTGTGCATTAAGAACAACCGAAATGTCACACATTGCGGAAAGACACGGGATCATTTCCTGGCGTCAAAAAGGGGCCCTTTTCACCAGAGTGCTTTAGTCTCTGATGCTCTATCAGACTAATCTTCTGGCACAGGCATCTGCGGTAATGTCACACCGCGGCCTCTTCACCTTTCCAGAGGACTGGATGCCTTTGATCACAGCCAAGCAGACGATTATCCACGCCGCCAACAGGGACAGCGTCATCCTCCAGTTCAGGCCTCCACTGTCATCGATGGTGCTGGTGATGTTGAGGGTTTGACGGTACCAGAAATATGTCGTCGCCGAACTCCTCTCACACTCTGGTTCCAAATCTACCAAAGGGAAGAGAATGAAAAATAAGGAAACATGGAGGGTAGAACCCTATTTTCTGCACACTTACACCAGTTCTTAAACAAGACTCAAATGTAAAGGGTCAAAGAAATACAAGTCGGGCAAGTCAAAAAGGGTACAGTAGTTCCACCGCACTTCTGAGTGCCAATCTGGTGCTTCACGGGACAGGACCGGTCATGTGGAGAGGGAGAATGTTCATCGGAGCACACAGAGATGGACGTTAGTTGTTTTTATTGTGGTGCAGCAGAAAAGACTAACATTTTGATGGGTTTCCCTAATATTCATGGTACCCATGGGTATTCATGGACTCTGATGAAAATGGAATACCTGTCGAAACAACCAACATCCAATTCTGTGTTCTCCGGTGATCCCTCTCCCTCTCCAAAAGCCCAAGAGGGGCTTTCAAACCTGTCCCATCAAGGATATTACATGTTATCTGTGAGGAGATTAAAAGTTCCTTATTTAACGTACATCCATTGGTGAGTCCTCACAACACACAGATACCACGCTGAGCCATGCTTTAGCACGTGGGTGGATAAACGTACCCTCAGGGGACTGTTATCGCTGCTGCTATTTAATCCAATCAAATAGGAGCACAGCACATATCACTATGTAATCATCTAAAGACCCAGGTCAACTGATTAGAGTCAAATATATTCTGTACAAAAATAAAAACTTAATTGGCCTTAACAGATAAGGCTGCCCACTCATGGTTTAGTGTTTGAGTAATAGTGTATTTTCTTCCATGTGATTTGTGGCTCAAATACAACATATACAGTATATATAGTACAAAAATATTGTGCATGCAGTATAGAAACAATCAGATAAGAACATATTTATTTTTATTATCCCTCAATGTATCTTCTCTGAACTCTAACTCTTGCAATATTTCCCTGTGGCCATCACAAGGAGTGTGGGGCAAATATGGCCCGAGGCGTCTGTCTCTGTCCGAGCCAGTGAGCGCATCCACCAATCACGTCTGCATGCGGCACAAAGCATTCTGGGAATGAGCAATCCTGGATCTCTCTCTCTCTCTCTCCTCTCTCTTTTGACAGCCCAGCGAAAAATAACTTTGAATATCAAAGCTGCAAGGCCTGGCGAAAGCTCTGTGTGTTATCACCACGGCACTGGGCCTCTCTGGGCTGCAGTCAGCAGAAAGACAGCTGCTCTCAGCGGAGAGCATTAGCGCACTGAATACCTAGTATGGAGATACGCACACACACACACACACACTCACAGGGAGGCAGACAAACCAAATGCGAACGTGTGCTCTTTGCGTCTGTCCACTCCCCCCCACCATCACACACAAACACACACACAGACTTACAGGCCAGGGTTCCGTTTCTCCGGATGGGGCACTCGCTCCATGGCAGAGGGTACTGGAACGACTGGAAGAAGTAGAAGATGCTCCAGCCGATGATGACGTTGTAGTAAAGCCCCACGAAAGCACAAACCTGAGGGGGGAGGAAGAACGGAAGGGTGGAGGTCTGGGGTTAACACTACTTAGAGGAAAAGAGTGTCCATATCTGGTGCATGCATTAGTATGCACATGGGTAAGCCATTTCCACTCTAGGCCACACTGGACTGGAATACTGCAGCCTCAGAGAAAACTGATACTCACAATGTTCACAACCTCACTCCACTCTCGGTATTTAAGCTGAACTCATTTTGACCTACAAAAATGGCAATCACACACACACACACACACACACACACAGTCTTCTACTACCTTTTTCTCTAATCACAGAACTGGGT
Organism: Alosa alosa; assembly: GCF_017589495.1. Lineage (NCBI taxonomy): Eukaryota > Metazoa > Chordata > Actinopteri > Clupeiformes > Clupeidae > Alosa > Alosa alosa. The sequence goes on along the minus strand of NC_063192.1, from coordinate 17,189,421 downwards.
CAGTAGATAAATGGACACTGACCCAAACACATACAACAGTCACACATGTCCGAGCCAACACACACACAACAAGACCCTAACCTCTCTGTTATACATATAGGACTAACTATATAGAGGCTTCTACACTGAAAATACATCACTACCTACAAAATGTACCATATGGGCCTAGCAGCCTACACCTGTACACCTCTGCCCAGATGTTAGACATGTCATTCTGGCTCTACATTCCTGTTTAGTCTTACAGGTCAGAGATCTTGGGCAAACCAGGCTATTAAAAATCCTAACTTCAGCCCTCCTGCAGTCTCCCATAGAACTGTAAAATACCATAGAACAGTAAAAATATCTATTTAAATAACAACCACAGTCAGGAATGTCTGACAACTCAACTACTAACAATACACTACATCATCAATCACTGGTACAGCAACTTCAAAGGTAACAGCATCACCCTACATGACACCTGATTAGTGAAATCTCCTCCATGTCACCCTGTCCATGTCCTAACAAGACATCAACTCTGATAAATAAACCATGCTGTGCATTTTATGACTGCTTAACCCTACCTCTGCCCTACTGTTGATCACTTCTCTGTTTTAAAATTGTTTTAATAAAAATGGACCAAAACCATGTAGTAGTAGGTGTATAGTGTGTCAAATTCAAAATAAAACTGATGATGCACAATCTTGATGTAGATGTCAGATCATCAGCACACACCTGAGTAATTATTCTGTCTATGGAACATGCTTGTTTGTCTGAGGACAGGTGTGGTGATGTGTGTCAGTGCAGTGGCAGGGGATGCTGGTGGTGGGTGTGCCTCTCCTCTCCTCCCCTCCCCTGCCCTGCCCTGCCCTGCGCTCTCCCTGGAGGGACGTGCGAGTGAGAGAGGGAGCCAGAGCGTCTGCGTCACACCGCTGCAGTCACAAGCTCTCTAAATTATTAAAGCGTACTCACTCTCCGCCCACTCCGCCATCCCTGCAGGATATTTTTAGCTGCTCTCTCTCTCTCCCCCTCTCTCTCTCTGTCTCTCCCTCTCTCTCTCGGCTCTCCAGCTCCACGCTCACCTAACCCTGAGCTACACCACCCAGCTGTCAGTCGTAGACTATACTCCTCCATCTGTCTCACACTCTCTTCCTCTCTCTCTCTAGCTGCCTCTGGCGGGAACTGCCGTCAGATTGCCACATCTGAATGTCCATTAGAATGTGTGAATCAATGGTAAGGACTCTGTGAGTGAGTGTGCGGTCAGACTGAGAAATTGGTGTCCGTCTTTAACACACAACCCCATCTTGAAGCGCAAAGATCACAAACTTAGCTTGCAGGATGCAACCACATTTCTCCAACCCAATTTGAGGAGTTGGAGGTGACTGGAATAGCTATAGTGCTTATAGTGTAAGAATTCTTCAAAAAACCTGCGGGCAGAGCAAAGCACCATCCACCTGCTTTGAACTCAATTCACAAGATGACATTACTGGACCATAACCTTTCCAGAGAGCCAGTGTGTATCCCTCTAAAAGGTGGCAACGTAGGGTCATGTGACTTTCTGTATTGCCTGATGCAGCGTTCAACATGGCCGCCCTGGCTGGAGGGACAGTTCCCCTCAGGACATAGCGTTGCATAATTCCATAAAGTGGTGTTGCTACTCTGACCCCCTCAAACAACACATTAAAGGCTTTAGCCGCCACGGCAGGCACTGCACAGCGCATCTGTCCCCAGGAACAGCTTTGACACCAGCTAAACACTGCCAGGGGCTTTTGTTTGGCTGCTGGGATGATGTCACAACGACAACCGAGGGGTGTACTCATGACTCATCTCAGCGGCCTGTACCCTCCCCCACATACTGTACACACGCACAAACACACGCACACGCACACACACACACACACACAAACACACACACACACATGAACACACACGTACACAGTTTTCCGGTGAGGGCTGTGAATGACGCGGTGTGCTGCTTCCTAAAAATAAAAGACAGCCGTCTCTGTGTGTCAGCACCTGAGAGCCTGTCGCCGCTCATTAGCTCACCATTAAGCTGGAGACCCCGATGCCCCCCAGGCGTGGGTACACGTAGTTCCACACGCCAATGCTCCCACGTCGGATCCGCTGTCCCACCGCCAGCTCCAGGAAGAAGAGTGGAATTCCGATGAGGAGGAGAAGGATAAAGTACGGCACCAGGTACGCACCTGGGAGAGATGGAAGCTTCAGGTTTTTTTGCCGTGACCATCATTCATTTCAATACAACAACGGAAATCAGTTAAACCACAGAAAAGCATTTTTGAAATAATCAACTCAACAAACTATTTTCTTCGAATAACACAACTTCAATTGGGATTTCTTCAAGTTTCATCCCAATGCCATCCCGATGACGCTTTCATCCAGAGCAACTTACATATGTATTACAGTATATTACAAGAGCCTTTATCCCTGGAGCAACTTGGGGTTAAGTACCTTGCTCAACAGGCACAATGGAGGAAGGTGGGAATTGAACCACCCACCAACTTTTCTGACTACTACATGCTAGTTAGTCAGCCAGCTCCTTAACCACTACAGTATGCTACCACTGCTCCAATGATCACACAACCCACTATGAGCTTCAGTAAACCTTAACCTATTGGCTCCCTAAACTCTTTTATGGCCTCAGCAGCTTACAATTAAGATGTCTGCAGTCATCACCTACTATCCTTTACTAAAAGTGCCCCATTCCATTTTATCTAAACTTCATTTGACCAGATGAAATGTACACCACATCAAGCGATGCTGCAGCAAGCCAAATCAAGTCACCATGACGTCGGAAGGTACCATGGTAACTGTTACTTTCATCTAGAGAAAATTGGTCTGCCTCGTACCCTACCACCCCAGACTATGCGGGACATCAATGTTTGATGTCAAATAGCACGTCCAAATATGTAAACTACAAACAATACAAATGAAAGAGGCTTATAAGTGAGGGCTACTGTTTTGATTGTGATAAGGGGTTATTAAAGTCAAGCGGAACCACTAGGATACGAAAACAATATTGATTTGATTGGGGTCTCATTTGATGACTCAGTGTTTCTCTTTGTGGCTCCTGTGTTATTTACACAGGCCTGTAATGAAAGGGAAATGGCAGGTATAGGGCTAAAGAGGAGAGCAGGGGAGAGGAGAAAAGGGAGGGGAGGGGTGGGTGAGGGGATGGGGGCAATTGGGATGTCATTGGATGGCTCCATAGTTACCTGATGGGGTAGGGCCTGTGGGAGATGACTATTATGGTGTCATGTTTCATTTATAATCACACACACACACACACACACACACACACACATTGAGGTCGTATGCTGTAAAGCCTCATACATAAAGGTGAATGCTGCACATATAGAAATGGAGAGTAAAACAACTGTCTAAAGAAAAAAACATATTAGATATTCTGGTTCTCTGTGAGCCTCTGAGGAACATTTGAGAGAGCTGTGCGATAAATGAAGATCTGGGATAAAGTCTGTCTGTCACTGGTGGACAGCCAGGAAATCACAGGCACAGTTATCAGCTAATGTGCCCCTCCCGCCAAATGTGATCCATCTTATGAGCCAGAAAATGGGCAGAGAGAGGACAGGAGTTGATAACACCCACACGCCTATTAATTCCTGCACTGAGAGGTGACAGCAGCAATATTAGCAAGTGACATACACCTTGCTGTACTCACTGGCATGAGAGCCCAGTCTATGTACATACAAGATCTTGAGGAATACATCAATTTATCTTAGTCAGGTCATGTTAAGGTCGCCTTTTATTGCCTTAAATAAGAACTGATTTTCTCACAAGCCATTTTTTTTCTCACAAGCCAATGTCACAATGACATGTTCCCAAAGCGACTGTTCTTCCTAAACAATGCAGGTTATATTTCTGAGCCTTCGAACGGGGCCGACAGGTATTTACGGAGGCTATGTTGGGACACTGCACCATATATCACAAAGGCAGCCCTCTGATCTAGAGAGCCTGACAAACCAGCCAGAGGCCGTGCCAGAACGTAAAGAGTTGTAGCCGAACAAGAATGAATAGTTGTTGCCCATGGCCCTGTGTCTTGCGTAGAAATAGCCATGGGGCTGGAACAGCTTTATATTTCAGATGGTCACAGGACAAAAATAGCCACGCTTCCGGCACAGCGAGACGCCCACACCACGGTTTGTAACATAAATCTCCTGGCCTATCTCCAGGCCAGGTCATCAGGGCCAGCAGTTCAATACTCAGGTTTAGTAGGGAGATGAATACAGCATCCCCGTTGCATGCAGTAAAAAAAACAACAACAACAACAGTGACTCACCTCCACCGTTCTTTTGGCACAGGTAAGGGAAGCGCCACACGTTGCCCAGACCCACAGAGAAGCCCACCTGGGCTAGAATGTACTCGATCTTGTTGTTCCAGGCGGGGCGTCCGTCCTCCTCGTCGTCCGGCGAGGGCTCAGGCTTGGTCTTAGGCGCAGCGCCTCCGGGGGGCACGTTCATGCTCATCTGACTGCTCTTGTAGTCCAGGGGCGCCTCCAGGGCCAGGAGGTCGGCCACCGACTCGGTCACATTGTCTTTGCTCTGCTGCCGCAGGGCCACTTTGCTGTGCTTCCTCATTGTGGAGGGGTCACCACGTCGCCACGTCAATCGAGAATGGGTTTAAGACCAAACTGGCTGGTGTCCCGTTGTATCTTCTGTCTTGTGTGGTAAAGGTTGTTCTTGCCTGGTTCTGTTGATAAAAGACACAGGAAAGATGTTTTTAAAAAGAGAAGCAAAAGTATGGTAGCTAAAAGCTAGACTTTTGACAGTTTGTAAAAACATCTGGTGCTCACTGTAACTTATGGTGTCCAACAGCCACATACTTTGAATGAAATACTGAGAGAAAGTGGATAAGAGCATTATGTCCAATATTACAATATGCGGTTTAATGTTCTGTGTTATGTCCAATATTCCAATATGTGGTTTAATGTTCTGCATTATGTCCAATATTCCAATATGTGGAATTACTGCCACTGTTACTCTATGATTACGTATCTATCCTTTGCTGTCGTGTACTTAAAACCCTAAATATTTCCTTGTCTAGTTAGAGCAGCTGATGGATCTTTAGGTGAAGTCACGCTGTCTCTCCCTTGATGCACATCATTGTAAATAAAACTCTGTTCCTGATTTTTCCTACCATTGGCCTGACTGGGTCTTCATTCATTTGTGGTATCAAAATTACTATCAATGCATACCAATAAAAAACATAAAAGATTTTTTAGGACCCTATACTTCAAGAATAATCTGCAGACAGGAGTTGATTATTTGTAGTGTCAAACGTTATACCTCACCTTGTGTTTCTGTGATTGATAAAACACAGTCAGTGATGGTGGACCTGACATTTAAAGAAGGCAGTCAGCCAGCTTTGTGAGTGATTAAGGGGCCTGGTTCACTACTACTGCCACACTCACCACTATTGCCACACCACCATTAATAGTATATTAAAGAAGCATAATCTAGTTTTGTATAAAACTAATAAGCTACATTATCTCATAGGCAACAAACCAACAACTGAGCTTGCTAACATCATGCATCAAAAAGGCTGTTTTTGCATTTTGCAGGGTTTTGTACCTAGACCACAAAACTACACGATGAACAGTCTCGTTGGCTTGTGGGAATGACAGGTGTGTTTACATACTCTGCACATGTCCACTTGCCATCAAAATGAATCTGAGGATGTTATTAAAGCCGCCTACAACCTCCATGATGTTACCTCACACTGAGGTTAAATGTGGTCGTGTTTGTAAGGTTAATACAGGGTTTCTGTGCTTTTAAAATGGTCAGGTTAAAAAAGAAAGACCCCTTGCTTTGGCTGGCTTGAGCTTATAGATGAATTATAAATGAATATTAATAGTTAAATGAAGAACCCATAAGGACTTTATTATCTCAAAATAATGCTGTTGGATTACTAAAAGGAAAGCTGAGTCCCATGGTCTGTGCACAAACTGGCTGCATTATGGCAACTCCTGGAAGGTGAGGGGATTTGTCACAAGTGTTCAGACTTTCTAATGCCTGAATTCATCATCCTGTGAAATTGTGCATGTTTAACTTGGTGGAGGCATTCGGCAAATCCATAAATCCCAGTGGGTAATCAGTAGCCATTTCCAGCGGACTGTTAGTTTAGTTAAAGGAAACACGTCTGTGCAAAGCGCTGTCTAAGCAGCCACGTATCTTGACACTAACTTACAATCAATTGAAAATCACGTGTTCCCAAGCACAAAGAGGGCCTTAACTTCAGCTAAACAAAAGCAAAAGGAGGTAGGTGTTATTTTTGAATGCCCTACTTTATGCCGCACTGGTTTTCTGCATATTTGTCAAGCGGGCCACTTAGTATACAACTGAACCAGGTAGATAATGAACTGATTACACTAGTACTGTACATCTACCTGTCAGTCACTTGGATGTGATGAGTGAAAGTGGAGGCTGTTGTAGAAGGTGATGATATTTGAGAGCAGAGGCAGGCCCAGTGGAGATTAGCAGGATCACTGGGACCTCGTGTGCACAGACTTCTTAAGGAGGTGCCTGTCCCACCCGGATCCCAGCCCAGCTGCACGCACAGTACATTCCATGACAACTCCAATCGTGCTTTGTCACGATATGGTCAGGCCAGCTTGTCACATTCACACAATCACTCAGCTAAATTTATGCCTTTGCCTCAATGGCAAAAATGTAAGTACCTCCTTGTATGTGCCATAGTTTGCCATTTTGAATGTAGGTCCCAAGATAAAATTTGGGTAAGTGGGTCTGAAGTGCATGAAGTGCCATAAAATAAAATGCAATACACTGTAGAGAACATGTTTGGAATTAAGTTCTCAGGTTGCGTTTGCAACAAATCCCTCCAAAGTTTGCATTATATGTTCTAATGCAGCACACCTCAGAAAGGCCTTCAAGAGCCATACATTAGAGAAGCAACTCAAGCAATAGGAGTCACCTGAAGGACTCAAAGATTACCTTAGAGCTGACTGACATTTGGTGAACTCATATCCAACTACTTCAAATGCTTACCTATAACATAGACCTGCCTCATGCAGGACATCTAGAATATTTTGTTATTTGTGAAGCCTCACTAAATATTGTTCTCAATAAAACTGATCCCATAACCCTACAATCATTACTGCTCTCAGCAAACTACAGTAAGTTGTTTTTATGTTGAAAATAGCAGATCAGGTTCCATCAAGTGCCATCAGAGAGGGATGTGGTCTAGCTTTATGTCACGGTTGCTAGGCAATGGTAGTACAGCACAAACTCTCCTCTCCTGCATGCTTTATCTAAGTCCAGAGAACTCAGGAGCCACGGTCATTGTTCTAAACTGACGGTTTCTGAAAGATTGACACATACCATTAACTCTTCAAGGAGAGATAACAGAAACAATCTATGCAGTGGAGGTGAAAGTGCAGTCGACCAGTCAGAGCACAGAAATCAGTTCATGAAAGAAAGGAATAGGTAGGCTACATCAGTGGAGACCCAAGTGATAATGTCAGAGTTGGGAGAATAACATTGTTGAATCCAGGTTGCCCCTTCAAACTGACTCCATACTTGTTTGTCATATAAATTAAAGTGAAGTCCCATTTTGCTTAATCTTTTTGCAGATGAGCATTTTCACCTCATGACCCGCATAGGCTACTACAAGCAGATTATGTGTTTAATCTACCATTGGCAAGTAACTGCATTGGCTTTAATACAGGCTACCTGCAAGCCTCTAAAATATTGCAATGCAAGGTATTAGGCTTTGGAGTAGGCCTAATACCTTGCATTGCAATATTTTGTTGACGTGACAGCAACAAGTCACTGTTAGTATGCACACTAGCAGTTCTTTCCATAGACTAAAGGGGGCCCTACTCTCATTAATTATGTGTTATCTATGATCGTTTTTTTTAATTAATTTAGGCCTAAAATCTGACCATCACGTTCTCTCTACAGATTACTTATTAAATAGTACTCTCATTTTAATGTAAACAACATTACAAACTGAATACTAATAGTTCAGTAATAGTGGTACAGGCCTCGATGAAAACATGAATGAATAGGCTACCAGACAAGCGCGTCACGCGCTTCGTTAGCACCAATGTGCGCTCGGATTTTAAAACCAATTAAGCAGTATTTTGTATTTTGTTAATTTAATTGTAGTCTTAGACTAACCAGAGAAGTTGAAATGGTGTTAAGATGCATATCTTAACAGACTGTTTAGCCTACTCCTAAAACATAAAACGAGATGCGCAGGTGTGTTATTTGAAAAATATATGTAATGTCCCATTTAGAGCTACATTTGTTCCTTACGTTGTTGTTGTGGAGATTTTGTTATCTTGAAGCATTTTGGTTAAAGCAGAAATGATGTTACGGTCGTCACGAGCATCATTGTCAAGGTCAAATTACGATGCATTTCGACTGCTCATAAGATGTTAATTCAATAACCGGAAACAATTCACGCAGGCCCGGGCAGTTACAATGCCAGTGTTAACATGTCGTACTATTTCAGTAAAGTTACCATTTTAAAGTCGTGACAGCAGGTGCTGTCATACACTTCAGAAGCAATGTAGGACAACATCGGTCACGCCAAATTTTCCAAAGCACAAAGCTCAAAGCCAAAGTAACTGACACCCGTACAATAGTTCATTCGAATTATAACTACGCATCGATACCTTTTAATGGACGCCATTTCCATCCATGCCATGTATAATCATTTGTCATTTACAAAAATCCCACTTGAATTTGGTGGCTTTTACGTAGGCTATCTTCATTTAGTCTCACTGGCAACATATCTTACCTTGTCGGTCTTGATAGGTCTCAATCAACACTTCGGTGTCAGCCCCTATAAAAACTTCACCCACAACGGCTGCATCCTCGAAGATAAGTGATGAGTAATTTTCCTAAGAAAGCTGCTGGCTTCATTCAATCGCCGTGCCTTTCTTCTGGGCGCGCAGCGATGCGTGCCAAAGCCAGAGTGAAACGTAAAGTCTGACGCAGACACCTCAAGGGACTGGACAGATAGTTCAAAACAGTAGAATTTTGTCTTCTGTATGCACAAAAAACGTCACAGATCTGGTCTTGCAGTGCAGTTCTCACCCGATATTACGTCCAGTTAGATAGTGCACCATTTTATATTTTCCTCACGAATCTGAAGAAGGTAGGCTGATGGATAGTCAGTGTTGAACGCTGGTACTGACGCGTGAATCACCATGCGCATCTACGTCAGTAGCTGTTGGATAGGATTTATTCTCATCTGCAGTAGTATTCTTTGGAAATGCAAATAAAGCGAAGGCAGCGCAAAGAGCAGGACAAACATACTCCATACTGCATCACCATTCCAATTACATTCACAAGTGGACAGGTGCAAAGTGAGGCGGGTGTGCTGCCAGTTTGGTTCATTAAAGATGTAGCCTAATACACCTGATATAGAGTCAACCACTGTCATTAAGTTGGCTGGTGACCACGTCTTACCAGAGAGGCGATGTAAACAGTGACTTTGAGCATACCTTGTGAATGCCTAGTCATTTTCTTGTGCCCTTGACTGCTTCTCTGTAATCATTAACTTTTTTGTCAAGTATGCCCATTATTGCTGAAGCAAAGGAATGTATCAGAATTAAGTGCTAATGTTACTTTGTGAGGAGATCTGAGAAAAGATAAATATTTTAAAATGTGGCTATATTAGACAGTGACCATGGAAATGCAAAATTAATGTGATGTATGACTTCATAGCCTATTGCAGTCACTGTCTCATATTAGTATCCTTGAGGATTTTGCTTCAGAGAGTGTCATTGGGCACCTCACAAACAGGCGCCTATATATCACCTGCCTATCAAACTAACTATTTCCTCCAGCCTCTGTGAAGACCTGATGCTGTGCCAGGCTCATCTCTCTTCTTGACACATGGGAAGTGGTCTGCCCTTGCCGGTATTATGCTGTGTGGTGCGGTGACTCTGTCCAATGCCTTTGATATAGATTGATATCAAGGCCTCTGATTTTATCTGGCTCAGCACATACTGTTTAATTACAATTCCACTGTACAATTCCTGTTTTTTTTTTTCTTCTCATTTTCACTTTTTGTCTTGTAGGGCATTGAAAATTGTGAGACCATATCCTGAATCACTGGGCTATCTATCATTTCAAACTCTTTGCACAGTCACATAACACATTGTGGATTGGACGATGAAAGATAAACAGCCTTTGTTATTTGTGTTGTCATCAAGCAATGGTAATCAAATATCACCATTTACTATCAGCTGAGGGCTCGAATGTCTATCTCAGATAAGGAGTGTCAGAGGCGGCCAAAGAAAACAGAGGATTTGAGTCACTGCTGCATGAGCAACGGTGACGGAGGGATCCCGGAGGTCTTTGAAGCCTCTGGAGTGGGCCAAGAGTGTAAATAAAGCCGGCTTTAGCTGTGACCTAACCCCCCCACCTCACTCCCACCACCACCACCACCACCACACACACACCCTAGGTGCAGCCACAGCTGTGTGCGGGGTGAGACAGCTGCCTGCCTCCCAGACCCCTCTCTATCAACAAACAGGTAGGCTACAGTCAGTCCGCAGCAGTGAGCGGAAGTTAAGAACGCATGAGGGAGAGAGGCTCACCTTAAAACTCCCCCTCTCTCCCTCAGTCACTCCCTCCCTTCTTCCCTATCCAACCCGCAGCAGATGTTGTGGAGCACACTGTGCAAATACTGCAGGGAGGATTTGGAGGTCCTTCTTGAAGACTCGGGAGGAGAGAGAGAAACCTTGCAAGCCTGCTGGTGTTTGCTTGTTGAGCTAATGGAGGAATGCACTAATGCTCATGTGGTGTGGGGTTACAGGGGAGGCTTTGCAGGAGTGTTCACACATTGGAGTGCTCGTGAGTGCAAGGAGGTTTGGCTGAAACACTGAGGGCTGAAACAAAGAGGATTTGGGTCTGTGACGGGAGAGTGTCGCAGTGATTTCAAGGCTGCTCTGAAAATAGGTTTTAACTGAGTCATACAGAAATCCATGTGCTGCATTATATCACAGCCGTCAGTGATATGGAGCATCCTCAACACAAGAGGTTTGTGGCTGCCTTTGCCCCCCTCCCTGGAATCACAAGGCTGTGTGTTTGGACAAGTACAGCAAGCTCCCTATTCGCCTCCGGTTTCTCATGTGACTCACCTTGTAAGGGCCAACTGCTAGGATCTGTTGCTATGGCAACCAAAGATCATATGATTATTACTCATGCCGAGTGTCCCCCCCCCCCCTTCCACAGCACCATCTTGTTTTCTATGGCTATATGCACCACCGCTGTGAATGAATGGAGCATTGAATGATTCTGAGTAGTGCAGGATATTACACATGCTAATGCTAGTTTGCCTACTGCTTGCAGGATCTAGAGAACGAGTGAACTGCTCCTTTAGACTGTGTATAATCTCTGGCACTTATTGATGTGCCACTAATAACCTGGGCACCCATTGTCTTTATGATGTCAATGGATGCAACAAAAACAATTAAAATACATTTGATGCTCTTTTTTGCCATGACTGATCTGATAGCTGAAAGCAAATAGTTAAAGAGATGCAGAATGATTTTTAACCACAGTCTGATAAGAACTAGGCTAAATCATAATTTTTGACTTATCTGCTGTATTGTTTTTTGATTTAATGCAGTCAGAGATTACTGATATTTAATTATTAAGTGATCACTTTTGCCATCCCGACCTTGAGGATGATAAATTTCTGTTGATGGGCTTTACGGTGCAGGAGTAATAAAAAACAATCCATTACATCAGACCTCTCTGGTAAAGCTGTTCCTTCCCTTGTTTCAAAATCCTGACAGGCAGAGTAGCTACACCATACTGAGACAGTTCAGCGACACAAGATGTCAACTGAAATGCTTTGAAAATATTTACATTTATTCATTTAGCAAATGCTTTTATTGACTTATGCCAATTATGTTACAAGGCCCCTCGTCCCCAGAGCAACTGAGGGGTTAAGTGCCTTGCTGAAGGACACAACGGCGGGTATTGAACCCACAACTTTACAGGTTATTACATGCTAGCCCCCTTCCTTAACCACTATGCTATGACATATGACTTCTGTTATTGATGACGACTGTTAAATCTTGAACAGAAATCGACCGTGGTGGCATGACAAGTTTGTGCATTAATTTATCATTACATTATTCAATTTTTACATTATTAAGGTCTTGTTAAACATATTAACCTTGGGTATAGTTTTAACATCAGATGGAATTATGCCCAATACAATTCTGCCAGTCCGGTATGACTTTGTCAAGCACATACAGTGAGTAAATATGCTGACACGTGGATATTAGGTAAAATTGTAGATTACACTTCTGTGACTCCCTGCAATTTCATACATTTCTTCTAAATTCTAAGATCTTTGCGAGAGCTCAGATGGTTTGCTCTGCTCTCTAGTCTGCCATGTGTACTGAGCAGTCTCAAGAGCAGCAGGGGCAGCCTACAGGAGAGTGATGTCCGAGGGTCCTGACCTGTAAAAGTGTGCTGTGGGCTCCATCACATAAGGAGCCAGGTCAGGCTGGATGAGTTTGGGGTACCTGAGCTAATGGACTCTGTAATGGGGATTACTGAAGCTTGGTTGTAGTTGTCCAATCATGTGAATTTACGGCAGGTAAGCCTGAGCTAATAATTTGATAATATACAGCCGCTGTCTTACGGCTGTAATGAATGACCAGAGGACAGTGCAGCCATGTGTGCACCCCTAATAGAGCTGTTAGGAATGCAGCGTCTGACTCTGACTGTCTTTGTTGTTGATAAAATGTCAATGGTATGAGAGCAGAGACAAGTTGTTTCCCCTAGACTGCTGTAATTCATGTTTTAAATAAACAAGTGAAGTAGATAAGGGTAAAACTGACTCAATTGTATGTGTAAACATTAAAATCAGATAAGCAGCAAGTCACTCACATAATCTGCTGAATAGCGTTCCAGATAAGGAAGACTTGTCTAACTTGCCACAGTCTGTTCACTGTTGGGATTTAGAAATGAAATGCTTCTGATAAAATCCAGTTTTAGGTTTGAGTAAAATTTGATGGGATATAAAGCTTGTCTAGGCTATCTATAAGAACTTTATGAATAAATAAAAAAACAGTGCTGCATTACTGTGCTGACTGACTGGCCTGCATTTTGATAATGAGTGCAGTAGTGTGTACTATGTCCATCACCCGTGATGCAGAGTGACAGGTTACATCTAGAGGCTCACAAAACTAATGTAGGTGAGGCAGGCCTATTGATGACAACTGTTTTGAACAGTTAGCTTTTACTGTTTGTAAGTCATGAAAATTTTTTAAGGATTATTGATAACTTCTAAGGGCTAAGACAACCAACTGTATCAGATAGGCTATAACAGTGCACATTCCTGGTGACTCCTGATAGTGGACGTTATGCAAATTAGCATTGCATATATATTTAAAACAAGGGTCTATAACTATGTGGATAACTTCTAATGTCATACAAATGAGTGTACTGGAATGTAGGCTACTTGAACTACGCATTGAAAATGGTTGAGCAGACTTTGGCCCACTTAAATCAGCAGTATGGGAGAGTCAGTGAGTGTAGAAGTCATGTAGAGAATGGCATTAATGTTCTGAAGAAATTAAGCCAAAATCAGTTGGCCATTTTGGCAAAATTGGAGACAGAGTCTGCACAGAAACTGCCTTTTGGAGCCAGCAAACTGTTTGCCAATCAAGACGTAGCATATGCATAACAGAAAATCACATTTTTTGTTCCACGTGGTGGCCCCAGTTTCACTAAGTGTATACAGTGCATCGATTTTATAGGTTGAGCACAGATGAGTTGTAGAAAGAATTTGATAAAGATGTTGTGCGCTTTTTAGTTAACATGTTCTTGAACTTATCTATGGGCAGATGGTCAGCCCCAGTGAGACCAGATTGGCCCGGCCATATCCTTGGGGTTACAACCCAGCACAAGAAGAGAACAGCAAGAGAATGGCAAAATAGCCATGCCGTATTTCTACTGTGAGTCCAAACTTTGCTTGGTATGCATGTTTGGTTCAGTCAGTCACTCTTTAGTATGTACAAAGGGTGACCTATTGAAAGTTTCTTCAACAACATGAAATACTTCTCAGCATCACACTCCGTTGTTTTCAGTCCAGACAGGACATTCAAATAATGAAATGCATTTGAAGGCTATAATTGACTAGATTATAGAAAAAGATAATAGAAAAAGATATAGAAATATTTTAAATAAGTATAACAATTCTTACTGTGAAACATGCTTGAACATATCTTACATAGTTATCTGGAGTGGGGTTTTTTTCCGGCCTACAATACAGCTAACCAGGACAGACGTGTCCATTTTAGTATTCAGTCTCTCTCCTATGCCAATAATATTGTCAGGCAGCTGCCTGCACACGAGAAGCCTCATTAGTTCCCTGACAAACACTCTCTTCTCTCCCTACCCAGGAGAAAGCGTACAAGCCACCATCACAGTCTGACAGATGGCCAACGACCTTCCAAACGGGGATGAGTCGAAGAGACACGATCAATTGTCGCATCAGAATTAGGGTGCTTAAGCTACAAAAAAAAGGTGGTGTGATGTCTTATTGCCCGTAACAGGCAATGTGCTGTGCAAATGATTTGTCTACAATCACGTTGCTTTCTTAAGACGTCTTGATTGGCAAACAGAGACAGTACAAATGCACTGAAGCATACATGTAAAGAACATACTGTATGCACAGAGCACTAGAAAGATGCATAAAACACTACAATGCCCATCTTTCTCAAACTAAAAAGGGATGAACTAAATGTTGTTTCATTCTAACCAATGGGGCTAACTAGGCCATTCACTTAAAAATACAGCACTCATCTGTATCCTGCACCTGCAACAAAAGTATCCAAGCTTAACCAACAAACTTACAAAAATTACCAATGTAAATTTAGCCATCTAAAATTACAAATCTGATCAAATGTATGTATATATCTTATATAAAGGAACCAATGCTAGAAAAGAAGAAGACCAAAATCAGTAAGGACTGGTAAGAACTACCCCTTGTAGTGCCACACTCTAGAGAATGTGAGAACCCTCCACTGAGTTGCTCGTTTCAAATGATGAGTCATCGCTGATCTAATTTGTCCCTTTTTTATTTTCCTGAAGTGATATAAGTGCTTTAAAAAATGGATTATGTTGGATTAACGTAGTTTATGGTTACTTGCCAGTCCTTAAATGTAACATTCATTTCTCTTGGACAGTAAATCTGGGTACTGCTCAGCCCACAATTGGACATTGTCTTCATTTGCATGTTTGTGTGTGTGTTTGTGGGTGTGTGTGTGTGTGTGTGTGTGTGTGTGTGTGTGAGAGAGAGAGAGAGAGAGAGAGAGAGAGAGAGAGAGAGAGCATTTGTATTTCTGTCAGCATATCTCTTTGATGGAGGTGGCAAAATGTATAGCTTGTCATCACTTGTCATTTTAACCGGATTATGTGCATCTCATGAATATGCATAAAACACTGTTCCCTTTCTAGCAGGATGAAAGATTTGTGTTTTGTGTGTGAGAGCTGCCTGTGCTGGCTTTGTATATTTATTGCTGGTCACAGGGAACAGATGGGCTTTTTGCTCACCTCAAACAGCTTCTGACCAGTTTACTAGCTGGCCACCATGCTCTGAGAGAGTGCTGATCAGCATTTCTGAGGTTGGCAGTGGTTGCAAATGGAAACCATATTACGGTAACTGCCACCAGCAACTGACTCTGGATTGCTTAGGTTTGTCAACCCAGTAGAAAGAGCAGGACTGATCAATCTCTCTGCAGTTGGCCCTGCACACCCCGGATCCTCTGACAGAGCTGACATACTGATGTTCATAAACATAACCTTGTCTTACGTAACACCTCATAATGTACACGATTAATGGTGGGGTGGAAAGGGTTAAATCAGCATTAATCTCTTGTTAGTGCTGGGAGGTGTGATGATTTAGCAGATGGCCTCTCGCAGACATGCAGAGGGTCTTTGCGGATGGAGTGAGCGTGATGGTTACGCAACCCTCTGAGATGTCAGGCCGTGCTGTCTGTCTGAAGTCCGCTGCATTAACTCTGCTCATTTAATGAGGAAGCAGTTGTGAGTCACTACCATTAACAATGAAATTAAATGAAATGACTTGGGCTCAGTCCACTGGAATGCATAGAGTATGCTTGTTGATTACAGGTCATGCTGTACACTATTGCTGCTCAAACTGTGATTTTCAGTCTGTTGATTTCTGTTCAGCTTTCATGATCACAGTCATGCTTACTGACCTGTCTGTGTTGGTGATCAGGCTTTGTTGTTATTTTTATGTGTCTGCTTTGTGGAACGGATTGGATTACTCATGATAAATAGAAGTAAGGTGTATGGGCAACCTAGGGAACAGTGGCTGTGCAAGCGTCCATATGACAAAGGTTGCTAAGAAGAGCTTAATCCTGGACCATGTTGTCCCCCCCAGTAATCCTGCATGACATTTCTCCCATGAATCTGGTAACATCTTCTTTTACTAGTTAATCCTTTGGTCAGTTCCATGTGCGAGCATTTCTCCCTCTATGTGTGGGTTTGTGTGTGTGTTTGTGTGTATGTGTGGGTGCAAATAAGCATGAGTGTATGTGCGTGTGTGTGTGTGTGTTTGTGTGTGTGTGTGTGTGTGTGTGTGTGTGTGTGTGTGTGTGTGTGTGTTTGTTTGTGTATGTGTGTGTGATTCACATGTGACTCCACATGTGTTGTTGTAATATTGTTTATGTACAGTGCTGCTACTGTACGTACACAAAGGTTTACATAACATTCAGCAGCCACTATAAACCAACGGAATTCTGTATGGTTTCATGACTGCATTAAAATAGGATTGGTAAAGAAATCCTACATTACATCCTACAATCATATCAACAAATATATATGAATTTAAATACCTCAAGTTAAATACCTAAATTTAAAACCTAATAATTATGACCGCCACACAGTGACGGTTTAGTCAGAGTTTTTTTTCTTCTGGATTTCTTTCTTTTTTTTCTTTATTTTCAGTTATTTTGTGTCAACGATTCCCAGGACACTGAAAGACCAGGATGCACGGAACTTGGTAGGCATGTAGCCCCACAAGGATGACACAGAACCATTGTTTTTTCGTTTTGATCCGTGCACCCCTCCCACCACCGGACTGGACCCCCGAAAGGAGGGTAGGGTGGACAACGTTCTCTGCCAAGTTTCATGGAATTCCATTCATGGGGGGCCATACAATAAATTAATTTATGTGTACATTTAGTGACTACACCAACTGGTCTGTAGATGGCCGGACACAGTTTTCTGTGAATATATCTCGAGAACTGTAGGGCCTAGGATGACCAACTTTTTTGTATGTTGGCCTCCAGGGGCCATGTCAACCCATCCTGTATCCACTCATTTGATGTATAGTGCCACCTAGTTAAAAATGAAAAAGCTAAATCAAGGCATTGTATCACAGGTATCTTTGGCTGACAGGTTCAAAACTGCACAGAATTTGAAGCGTTATGACACTCTCTGAATGCATGCCAAGTTTTGTGGAATTTCGTTCATGGGGGACCATACAATAAATGAATATATGTGTACATTTAGTGACTATTCCATTCATGCGCACACACACACGTACTCATGAACACACGCAATCACACACATAAAGATACATGTACACATATGCAGGCACACACACATACACATAAAAACACACACACACACATAAACGCACACACACACATACACACACACACAAGCACAGACATACACACAGACACAGGTACACACACACTCACACATACGCACACATAAACACACACACACCTAAAAACACACACACATATACACACAGTAGACATGCAGGCATACGCATGCATGCACATGCACACACACACAGGCACGCACGCATGGACTCACACGCACGCACACACACACACACACACACACACACACACACACACACACACACACACACACACACACACACACACACATAAACACAAACATGTACAAGCACGCATGCGCAAACACACCCACCCACACACATAAACACACACATGCAGGCAAGCAGGCACACATGAACTCACACACACACACACACACACACACACACACACACACCATTACCCCCACACACCCACTCACAAGTGAACACGCACAGACACATAAAACACACACACACATGCAGACAAGCAGACACACGCACACACACACACACGCACACACACACACACACCATTACCCCCCACACACTTACATGCGAAAACACACACGCAGAGAAGCACACAAATGCACACATTCACACACTCATTTACATACACAAAAGTTGCAAGAGTAGGGGATGGAGTAGGAAATGGAGACAAATTGTGATTTATTTTTTTGGAGAGAATGTGCAGGACTGAGTGGCGGTCATATTTTGTACTGCTTTGCTGTACATCTAGTTATACATTGATCAATGTATAATTTCATTACATATGACATTTTATGTTATTACTTTTAGTTTAATTTAAGACTATGTCACAACTCCATCTAGTAAAAGTGTTTTTAAATTCATTACATGGGTTAGAAGAAACATTTTTGAAAGCCTTCTTTTCTCACTTCTTCCTGATTTCCCTTCAGACACTTGTTGGCTCAGTGGGTTTAACAATTTTGTTTAGATACTATATGTTTGGACAATTATGTAGATGAGAAGTAGGATTCAAAACTAAATTCTGAAAATTACAATCAAATTCACTGCTGCTAGCTCAATGACCGGTAACAGGCTCAGATTCCATTTCTGTCCATTTTGTCTGAACAGTCATGTATTTATGGAGCTCAAAGTGACCTGATAAATTCTCAAATCAATGCTATGCTAAATATATTTAGCATCAAGAGCTTTTAAATGTCATTAATGATAAGAGCCAGTCCCCTCGATCATTTCATTGTTCAACTCCTCAGATCATTATTCTGGCTGACTGTTTTGCCCTTCCTGCAGTATCAACAGTAAGTGTAAACTAAAGTGCATTCGTGATCCATTTGCATAGTGTACGTGTTATTGATCGCTAAAGCACATTTGCTCACATTTGCACTGACACCCACACAAGCCATCAGTATGTAAACACTTGAGCAGGATGTACATATAGAGCTCACTTTATACCAAAACATCCAACAACCGCACATGTTCATAGTAGGTAACATGTTTCAGTGTTTTCCTCTCCTCTCTCCCCACTCCTGTTTCCTCTCTTCTCCTCTCTCCTCCTCCAAGCCATCAGTATGTAAACACTTATGTAGGGATGTAAATATAGAGCTCACTCTATACCAAAACATCCAATAACCTCACGTTACACACTCAAAGAATAAATGGTTCTATAGAACCTAAAAGGCCCTAGAGCAGGGGTTCCCAACCTTTTTTGGCAGATGACCCTATTTTGATGTTACAAAACGTTGGCGACCCCAATCATTCACATGTTATGCCAGAGAGCGCAACTCATCTCTGCTGTAACATTCAGACTAGAGCGGTTCTTTAATTTCCCCCAAATGTCCTTGCACGCCTGGTTGTTTTGCTACTTTGTTTCGAACATTGATCAAGCATAATTCTGTCAATCAAACATCTCATGCAGTCTGTCTAAGGTTATTTTTACTTGATTATAATGAAGCATCCGTCACTTAACTTGGATATCATGGAGTTTTAAATATTTTTTTATTTAATGTATGTATATTTGAATGAAATGTAGCGGTCAATTGTGGATTTTCTTTGAAGCCAAACCAAATGGTTCTATATAGACATGCATGTTTCAGTGACACTGTCTGGTGTTTAGGTTCTCTTAACCATTTAAACTCCTAAAAGTCCTTAAAGCACAGCTGAAAGCTGGCAAAAGTGTAACATAAGATCTATGAATCCTTTTTACACTCAAATTGTGGCTGTTGTTACTCCACGTTCACAAAACCCAGCCAAGGGACACATTCAGTTTGGTATGGACACACTTATACTTTGTTACACTTTAGCTGGGGTAATCATATACACAGGACTGTGATTAAGCCTTATCTTTGATTAGAAAAGAGTAGGTATCAAACAAGAAGATCCCTACCCTGTATCTGTGAAAACACTGCTGTGGCATGACAAATCAAAATGGGATTCAATCATAAATCTGATACACAGAGAGTTATGGACCAAAAATATTAGCCAACATGTTTGTCATTTTGCCTACTTGAGTTTTAGAGGTGGATTTTATTGGATTAGTGTCACAGCCAAAAATAAAATGGCTACCAGACAGACACCATGAACCATGCCAACACCATCCCTCATGCAGTGAGAGCAGAGGAAGAGCAACATAACATTACAGTGTCCTCTAGTGGTAATAAACTCCACTGCACCAGGATAATGGTATACGATGACTCTGCAGTATATTGTAATGTACAAAATATGATTGTTCAAGCTCTCTCACATCAGCAGCTTATATATGGATTTCGGACCTTTTTAATATTGCTGACACAGTGTAACCCTGCAAATGCTTCTGCAGGGAGTATTTGGTGACATTTAGGGATCATTGTGGAGGTCTGCTACTCAGTAACATTACATACTCTACTCTTCTCCAGAATGTGCATCCATGTGTATGTTTTGCATGTATGAATACACAACCACTTGTGTTGGTAAATGCAAATGTTTGTTTGTGTGTTTATCTGAGCACACTACCATCTGTCCTGCAGGGAGTGCAGACATGCAGAAGGTCACCTCTGAGATGAACTACGGTAGTGAGGAGAGAAGTAGCTCCTCTGATATCTGATACATCTCAGTTTTACTGACGTCCCAGATCCTTTAGAATCATAAACAAAGATTATCTCATGTGATATTTCATGGCTTTGAAGTTACAGTATGTCCCTCTTTAATTGCTACAGTTTTTCAGGTCCTAACAGCTAAACCACGACTAAGAAGATAGTTATGTTACCACCTGAACACACAATGCAGAATGATGTATTTGCTCATTACAGCAGAGATTCCTGCTATAGCATTCACACACACACACACACACACACACAGGCAGAAAGGGCAGAGGGAGAGGAAAAGCGCAACAGATAGAGGGAGAGGCTGACAGAGATATATGAACGCGATGTGAAAAATGATCCTGTGCCAGCCACAGCGGTGTGGTCGCCATCGCTTATCATGTGCTCCTCCACCCTGCTGTCCCCACGCCCCATTAGTCTATTGATCTGTCTCCGAAAATAAAGACACTATGGGCCTCAGCAGATGCTGGCCACTCATCTACAGCCTCCCTTAACACAACTATATTAGTGATGAATATGTATTTCATATGACTGATGCCATTCTGTCTGGCTTATGCTAAAGCAATGCATTTTAATGAGCTGTACTAAGATGCCTATGACCTAGCTTTATCTTTCAGGAGCTCTGAGGAAAGCTTAGCCAGCTATAATCACTAGAGCTAATATAATCACTTCTCTCCCAAAGCTCACGACTGGTCAACGTTGAGCTTCGGCCAATGCACCAAAAGAAGGGAAAAAGGGCATCTTTTTTTTATTAGAATCTGCCAGTGGGCATATACACGAAAACTGGCGATATTGCCCCATTTTGCCCATAAACAACTCAGTCTTGGCCACAGGATGAAGTGGTGGTGGTGGGGGACATAAAGAACTCCGCGGTCACGGCGATTGATATACCGCCGTGGGGTCCATAAAGTCTCGGGCAGCGCCTTCACTTAAAACGGCGGGACCATTAGAGGGAATGATTATGGCTGTATATCTCCCGACGCCATGCTCTGCTGCTGCTCATTGAAGTTTTGTGCAGAACAGTAACTCCTGAGCTCTTGCCCTCCTCGGCCCAGAGAAATGCATGATTACTCAAAGGGAGCCGGGGTAATGGGCCATACATCACGGCCTACATTACAGCGCTGTGCTCCTGAAACATGACTAGGCTCCCAGCTTTAGAGGCTGAGTGAATGGAAAGCATTTGACAAGCCATGCATCAAGCCAGGTAACATTAAGATGTACCTTTGTTCACAGACGTTCGCTGCTAATGAATGCATAGTTTACTCAAACTGTACGAAAATGTTTCTAATATTTTACATTTTAGAGCTTCTCAAAGTATGGAATGTTATTGCAATGTGGTGCTTTGTTTAGTTGAAGCACAGACAAATTCAGTTTTTTTGTGTCATTCTATCCTAGAGACCATGTGATCAGTCAAGGTATGCAACCTGACACTTCCTGGGCCATTGTGTAGAAACATTTATGGGTCTGGGAAGACAGACAGATAGGGTATGCTCTGGTGTCTAATAAACGCCCTGTCGTTAAATGTGCCACTAGATGGTGCTACAGAAGCTTCACATCACACCTTCGGATTGCCTCTGTACAATTCCAAGATGAAACTGAAAAAAAAAGTCACCTTTTTATCACAACATTAAACTCAAATGATAATAGACTAACAGCTTCTTCAAGTAAACCTGATGAAAGAACATACAGTAGCAATGGGATATGATGAAAAAGAGGGACATTTTATCTTCCCCTCCTATCTCTCGCAGACACCCACACACACAAACACACACAGCGAAATCCACTTTCACCGTATCTCTAGTTATGGCTGACAACACCCTGTTTATCTTGTAAGAAAGCGTGTGAATGCTAGAGAGCTGTTGTCATCATTTGGCAACATCTCCGGCTCGGTCGGTGAAAGACGTCCATGTGCCTCGCTGCAAACAGAGCTGAGGGGATGGAGCTGCCCGCCGAGCCCTAAATGAGCCTCCAATGCGTAGGGGCCCAGTTGAGTCGGGCTCCCGGTGGCGCTCGCTTTGTCATGAGCGTGCATCGCTGGACGCACACGGTTCCATCTTGCTAGGTTCCCCTTCCAGGTCACACAGAGGCCTGACCCGGCAAGCTGGACATGCCCTTATTAATAAAACAATAAACAAGGCTCTGCAATGCCTGCCCTCCAGCCTCCAGCAGATCCAACCTGCCCTCCCCCCAAGCCCCAAACGCCTTCGCTTTCATCCTCTGATCCTCATACTAGGTCTGTACTACCACACACAGACAAAACACACAGACACACACAGGGACCCACACATGGACACACACACACACACACACACACACACACACACACACACATTCTCCTTTACAAACACATATGCATGTGCATGCATTGCGTACATTCACAGAAGAACTTGCACATGAATGCACATTTTGGGTCTTGCACGCAACTACTTGCACACACATATGAACACATGTAAAATGGCCTGCTCATATAAACACATGCAAAATGGCCTTAAAAGCCACAGAGGCAGCCACACAAAGCCACTCTCACTCACCCATTTATTTATCCAATCCAGTGACTCCAATAACTGAGACATGCCCTCAGTGTTGTGCCTGTGCATGCAAACTTTTTTGTTTTGTTTTAACTTTGCAATAACTGTATTTACTCCTCACCCACCATATGTGATGTCCCTGAGTGTTTGAAATCTAAGATCCGTCACAGAGGGGGGATGGTGGGGGTGGGGGGACCCCAGAGTCCCAGGACACCCAATACTCTGCGCGCTCCAGGGCTGTCTTGAAGAAAAAGAGCACAATTGGATTAGATACCAAAATACGGCCTGTGTTTGTTTTAATCAGTCTGGTGACACAGGGAGCTTTTGAAAGCACGGGGGAAAGGCCATTTGGAGAGGGAGAGTGGAGCGAGTGGAGCTTTCTCCCCTCGGGGGCAAACTCCAGCCTTTGGAGACTGAGGCCTGAGGGGCGACTGTCTGGGGGGTGGCTGGCCACAGAGAGTTCACAGCCGGACCGCGGGGACAGCGGACTGACGCCTTGTGTGTGGGTTTGTGTGCGTGTCACTTCCTCTGCGCTCTCCTTTAGATGTATGTCGGCGTTATCTCTCAGCTCACAAAAGTCAAAATAAAAAGCTTTGACAGTTCATTGACATGTATAAAAAATGCCTTATTTGTCCCATCTGAATAGCAGTTTTATCAGACCTGAGATCACTAGAACATTCCAGTGCAAAGTGAGTCAATACAGTAGTTGAAACCCAAAGCTGAGGATCTCTGTTGTCTAGTCTTCGATTCCATATCCAGTTCCCTCTACTGTTTTTCTTGCCTCTCTGGCAGGATTTAGTGTGAAGACAGTAATTGGACTGGAATACCTTAAGACAGCTTAGAAGCCTAAAGCCGACAAAACAGATAACTCACAGGCTCATCTCCAGAGCCACGGCTGCAGCTTTTTGGTTTCCTTGTCCGTCATACTAAATTTTCCTTAATTCCCTGTGGCCAGGTGGTCAGTCAGGATACAGGTGTGTTGAGGCCTTTCTGTCGCAGTGCTTAGTGGGCGTTTGGGCCTGAAAAAGCCATTCTGTGCTTGACCTAAAGGAAAGTCTCTCTTCTGTTTTCTAGGGCCTGGTTGGGCAGAGTGAGTGACAGCCAGTGCTGTGCAGTGCAGTGGTTGGGGGAGAGGGCTACTGGAGCGCTAACGTTAGCCTGCTGGAGCTGCACCGGCGCTGAACTCTGCGGGGCTGCCACGGGCCGTTCCCTCAGACGGGTTCCGCTCACTGTAACGGAATCCCCCTCTCGGAAGTGCAAATCCAGCTGCTGCCGAGCGGCCATAAATTTCATTATCCGTGCTCCAGTGAGCCCCCCGGCCTCTGGTGTGTCGTTAGGTAAAGCGCAGAGGTTTAGCTTTACCTTGCCCTAAACCAGTCAAATGCTGCATCATGAATACTGCTTCCCCGCTCTGGCTTCAGGTGTGGAGGTCTATAAGGACGAGCTGGATGTCTTCTTGAGGAGTGTGTGTGTGTGTCCCCGTTTGACACTGCTCTGTCTAATGACTTAGCCTCAGCCTCTTCTCCATTTCACCGTCTGACACGCATGCATGCAGAGAGCCTCCTTTTGCCGCTGGAGGAATCGAAATAGCACCAGCGAACCATTTGCATCTGCTTTCCATTGCACCGAGTGCAAAGTATTTCCAAACAGTTTATGTTTAATTTCTACCACTGTCTCTGTCAAGGTCAGCCACAGCCTTTGGAAGAGAGCCGCGCCGAACCACGCACAACATGGAAGCAATGTTCCTCTTGTTGTGGAGAAACCAGTGTGTCTGATCCTGCGTTTACCGTCTTCAGTCACGCAGCCTACCCCTGCTCGGCTGGGCTTTTGATGCGGCCATCTCAGCATACATTCCTGCGAGTGGAGGGGGGGGGTGGGTGGGAGGGAGGGAGAGAAAGGCTTTCCCTTTCGGTTGTCTGATAGGGATCTCCCAGGTCCCGGTAGACTCGGGACGAGGCCTGCTCCAGCTGTTGGTCTCAGCCTGTGGTCAGAGGAGTCCATCACAAATTGCCAGAGAGTGCCCGGCTGCCAAAGGGCCCCGCTAATGTTGTTTTTTTCTGTTTTTTTCTCCCGAGCTGTTTTTTTTATTTTTTTATTAAGGCTTTTTAGTTAAGGAAAGACACACCATGGTCACATTTTAGTGTGTGTGTGTGTGTGTGTGTGTGTGTGTGTGTGTGTGTGTGTGTGTGTGTGTGTGTGTGTGTGAGAGAGAGAGAGAGTGTGTGTGTGTGTCTGTCTGTTTGCGCGCATGCATTTGTATGAGTGTGTGAAGGATGAAAACTGATGTGTGGCGAAAGAAGTTGCTGTCTTCAGGGCAAAAAAGGGACCAAATTAAGCAAAAATAAACTCAAGAGTGTTTTCTGATAAAGACCCAGTGAGCGTTGAGAGCGGGGGCAACATAGCAGCATCTGGGTGGTGAGGCTGGAGGGTCACTGAACATGCCTCAGGCTATGGACTGAGGATGAGCTCCAGGGACAGGATGGGTGACCCCACGTATAGTCCTGTTGGATATGGCTTATACAGCTGCCTTAAATCCAACTGGAACAACGGTCCAGAGTCCACCGGCGCTGGCATTCATGTGGGCCAGTCCTAACCTCTGCCAAAGGCCACTGGGCATGTCAAAAATAAAACCACCTGAATATGTGCTGCTCTCTGCTTCAAATTGTCTCTGTTTAACCAAGAGTGGGAATGATTTTGAAATCTCACCGTGTTGCCAAGACCGGGAGAGATTTCAAAAAGTCCTTAGTTCTCCCATCTGGTTTTTTAATAATTCACACACACACACACACACACACACACAAGAGTCAAAATTAACTGCCACTGTATGGAAGAGCGACCACAGCTTCATCCCACTGATCACATCTCCATCGGTGTGTGGACAGAAAGTCAGGTCCCTGCTGTAGACTGCAACTGGGGATTACAGTACTCTGTAGCCCTGTATTCAGTTTCACTACTGCGAAGAAGGTAACCTGAGAGGACACTGTCTCAACTCTTGATAAGTCCCAGGAGGACCTCTATTTAATAAGGCACTTACATCACCACATTTCCTTTTCATACTTCTAATCTCGTCATTGTGAAAATTACACAAGAGAAGGATGTTATGAACAATTCTGCAATCATTTATCTGTTATTATTCCCTCGATTCAAATCCAAAGGTAATTTGTAAAATATGTAACTCTTTTCGTTCCGTGAAATGGTAGGCTACCTATTATGATGTGGCCTACTGGCTAAGAGCTGAGACCAATATATAAACGTCTAAATGCACTCTAATGTCTCTGTCACAGCTGGGAGATATACGTACTTCAACAATGACCACTTCGAGTGCAGGCTGTTGGAAAGAGTAGTTGGACGGGCCTTCGAGTTGTAGCCAATTTTAGGCTTCTTAAACCCATGAGTAGAATAACTTATGACACTTTACGGTTCTTTCCTTCACGCAGAGCTACATGCGATGCTATTAATTCCTTATTCCTCCTCGTATAGTGACAGAAAGGTAGTAATATTTTATATCTGAATTTCCTGAATGTTAAACTCGACAAAAACACAAATACTCCATGTTTGGAAACTTCATTAAATGTCACGTGGTTAAATCACAATTATCAGCGCTGTCGACTGTTATTTCACTATTTCACTTTTTACATCTATGTAATTCAAGAAAACTAGACGTAGCCTACGCTAATGTGAAGTATGTGTTTTCTTCTTTCTCCTTTTTGCTAACAGTGTATTGAAAGCAAGCCAACATATTTTGGTTAATTTCCACAATTAACCCGAATTCGTAGACACATTTGTCATTCATTATTTCCCAACCAAAAAATATAAAAAGAAAACTTCTAGATAATAAGAATCATTTATCGAATTATTTGTAAAGAAGAAATATTACAGGGTTGGACATAGCCTGCACATGTTGGCATACAATAATGGGGAATGTAGTGTTGCTAAACACGAGGCATAAAATAAAATAGGCAAAACAGAGCTTAATAGATAGCTAAAAATATCTCCCTACTATTTTTATCCACAGCACAATGCTCTATCGTGTTATATATTTTCCCAAAATTATTGGTGTCCTGCTCGGTAGTGGCAGAATATTGGCATGCATGCTGCAAAGCGCTTTGAAGCTACTTGACCGCTCATTCGTCCTTCAGTGACAGGCTAAATGAACCTCTTTCTGTTCTGCTCAAACATGACTCATGACATAGTTGAGCGAGTCGGTTGAAAATAATGGTCTATTCTGTATTTGAATGTTAACTTTCGGGAACAAATGACACTGGGGCCATGGAAGAGAGGTTGTACATTAATGCTTTTCTTATTTAACCAGGCTTTTCATGGTGTTATTTTTAATAGGGGACATTTTCTCTTCATGAAATCAGATGACCCCAAAATGAATGCTTTTTTGCTCTGCTCTCATATGATAACAAAAGAGTTATCTTAAAAATTGACACAATATGTTTATTCATCATGAAAACAACATGACATTTTCTTTAATCATTATGAATTAATTAAAGTCCTTGGGGTGGGCCCAAAGTGGGGAATCTCTGAACCATTCCATAGACAATGTAGTATTACAGATCTTATCCCATTGACATGTACAGTGTGTTTAACCTGTGCAGGTTGTCAGGCTGAAAAACAAACAAAAAGAAATCTTGGAATATGTATACATTTTTGCAAGATTTGCTAAGTGTCTCTTGCTGAGTTTCTCTTGTGGATGCTTGCAGGGTAACCTTCCTAATAACTGTGTGTTTTATAAATTTGTATCTTTCACTCATCTCCTAGAAGGAGTGAGCCTACTTGTCCTGTATTGTAACACTTCATATTACTGCTGTTGAAGCTGCACAAAGAGCATAAAAACAGTATAGTTTACAGTCAGCTTTTACTGCAGGCGATGGTTGGGATATAAGTATAGTATATATACTCTTTTGATCCCGTGAGGGAAATTTGGGATGGCCATGATCAGGGTCTTGGATCACAGGCGAGGGTGATGTAGCCTTTGGAGTCGGCCTGCTAAAGGTTAGCTGTATCTGCAGAGAGGTTCCCGTCCTCAGGCACTGGCTAATGAAAAGCCCATGGTCGCGCATCCGTGTTCAAGAGCTGCTTCATGGTCATTGTGCGCCTGCTCCTAATTGAATCAGGGACGCAGGTCACAGGGACGCTCTGCCTCTGGTTCCCTGTCCACTATAAACACATTTAGGGATTATTTATTTTTAGCACTTGTGTGCATCCAGACCATCTTGGTCAACTGATATCCAGATGGGTCTACGGAGGTGCCTGTTTAGGGATTCCAGGGGATTGTGAGGTAGGAGGCAAGAGTCCATTGGGCTGTCCTTTATTAGACACAGTCAGGCTCACAGAGGGCCCAGCATGATAAACCCTACTCTCCTTTAAACTCTTTCAATGTAATGTTTCAATGCTGATTAATTTGAATGTGCAGATACAACAATGTGTTGATATTCACATCATAATAGACAAGTTACAACATCACAGGGCTGTGGTGATGAGCAGACAATATTGTGTTTATAGATAACCATGTGCTATCTTTCAAAAGTCCTGCGTTCTCCTTAGATTCTACACTGGGGGGTAGAACCGAACCGATCCATCCTTTTAGCATGTGATTAACACATCTTCAAGCTGATAATCATGGCTTCATAAACAGAGAGTAGATATATGAGGTGTTAAGCCAGTGGTAGTTGATCAGTGCACAGAGAGGATCTACTTGATTGTGTTTCATGAGCCTGGCCAAAGGGTCATCGAGAGGACAGTCACCCTGCTTTACTTTTGCCCCCTAACCCCCAAACACACACACAATCACACACACTGCACCCTGCGTGAGGGCTTTCTGCAGCAAACCCCCCGTTTCCCAGACTGCCTCTGTCCTGTCTGATGACCCTGGGGTCAGCAGCTGTCAGTCAGTCCCTCAGCTGGCCGTCAGGCCGTCGGACACAGAGCTGGCCTCTGTCTCCCGCCAAGGCGAAAGCCGGTCCCGTTCATCTGGGATCGTCTCTCTCCGCATTCATGGCGCATAATTCAATTACCTCCTCACCCTCGCCCTCCTCTCCTCTCCTCTCATTCTAATGCAAACCTCAGGTTGGCTGGCGATGCTCTTTCACTTAGCGGGTGCTCGGGAGAGAGAGCGGCCCGCGTTTTGTCGCCGAGCGTCGAGACAAAGACGCCCACACATGGACGCGGAGAGCACGTGAGGCCAGGCCAGAAAAAAAAAAAAAACACCCGCACAGAGATCCCCCTGTTTGGACCCTCCTGGACAACACTGGGGGTCTCCTGTGGACAAGCACCTCATGTACACTTCATCCTCATCCGGGGCAGGGATCACCCAAGTGGTCTGCAGATGGGGTCAGGACTTCTCTTTTGTGTTGTGTCAATCACAGATCCTGGTGTCTTTGGCATACTGTCTATATGGTCAATGGGAGGCATGGGGGTTAATTACCATGTCATGGAATCAGATGCATAGCCCAGTGATAGGGTGCTGCTGTAGTGTTGTCACCTGATTAAGCTGAGGCCTCACCGCGGTATAGTTTGAGTGCATTTGTGCCAAATGAATGCAGACTGGCCACCCATCAGTGCTTAAGGGTCAGCCGCTGTGGGCATGATGTGTGGGGACTGAGCAGGACGGAGAGGATGTGAGAGAGTTAGCATCCAGGGACTCGGAGGGGTCAGCCTGCTCGAGGCCCGTCTGTGCCCAGGGCCGTGAGGCGGTGGGGAGGCCTGCGACTCGCCGCAGACTGGACTGATTTCCTGTATGGGGTCATGCCAAGGACAGGTTCAGAAGCCCCAGGTTCAGGAAACACGGAGTGGCCACAGAGACCCTATACCCCCCCACCCACCCTCACCCACCGTCTGATGATTTACTGGAAATCCATAGATTCAGCTGCGGTTTTTATCGGGGTGAATTATGAATCCCCCTAAATCCTGACTAACATTATATATTCCTGGGTGAAACATTACCATGCGCTGAGGTCCCTGTGCCAGCTGCTTCACAAGCAGAGTAGGGCTTCAGTAGTGAGCTTGTCTTTTCCATAAATCTCTTTCTGGAGAATGCAACTCGGATATTCTGTGCTTTCCTTCACTTTTTTAGTGTTGATGCTCATTTCGGAAAAGCAATGCATCAAAACAGGTGTGCATTGGCTCATTGGTTGTGTCAGCGTGGTCAGCGCTTCAAGGGGTTCTGTACAAGTCAACTCCATATACACGCAGCTCATTAAAAATGGCTCTACCTAAGGCGGCCTAAATATCAGAGTGCTGACATTTCCCCTCCTACCCATATTCTGGAAGGAATTTACCCTGCTAGGTTTTTGATTTCAAGGGAGTGCCTTTGCTTTGCTTGAGGCAAGGGTAGAAATTCTCTTCACAGAACTTTAGCTAGTTAACCCTGTCTAGCAACCGGGTCACAACTGGTGCCATGCATCTTCAAGTGGTGCTTCTTGTCTCATATGATCTGTTTAGGCTTTCTGTGAATGGGAATGTTTTCTTGTGCAATTCAATTCTGCCACTATTTACCAGAGAGAAGCATGAAGATACATGGTTTTCGGTATGAGACCAACACGACACACCAGAGTGATAGCATTAGTGAAATGTGAATACTACTGTTGGACTACTTTTTGCATGATACTCACTCTTGAGCACCTTACCATGCACACAGAACTACAGGCCAGTCCCAGCCCTGTCACTGCAAGCGTCTCATGCTTGATCATCCTCAAGCACACTGTGGATTTTTTTTATTTAATTGAAATAGTATATTTAGTATTTAGTTTAGTTAGTTTTTCTTATCTTCTACTGTCTCTATTGTACAGTGGAGTTTTGTTATATGTATATACTTATATTTACCCTATCTGCTGTACGTACATGTTGTGTGTGATGTCTGTACTGCTGTCTGCTACTGAGACCTTGAATTTCCCCTTACATATCTGGTGTTCATCCCCAGTCTGTGAACTGTGAATAGTCACCGTCTGTTACACCCTCTGTCAAAAATAACAGACACATGTTTGGGCATGTTTATTTACTAATGTTGTGTTCATAAGGTGCATAAAAGCAACAGTCAAGCTTAGGAGAATGAATTGGATAATGTCGTTTGTAGGTAAATTTGTCACAAAGATGCTGAATCAAACTGTCAGATACCTGACACATAGAGAGAGCAGCAGCACACTCTCTGTGACTCCCATGTTCTCTGTGGTCCCAGGACAGACTAATTGAAGTCATGTTGCTCATTAATTGAGTTATGTGTCAGGAAGCATGCCACCACAATCTTCCAGCGGCCTGACTATTTCAACTTTGTGCCGCAGTCATGTCTTTTTAATTAGAGAGCCACGCTGAAAAGGTACTGCATGTCTCATTAGAGGCGAGCATGCTCCTGATGGTCTCATTCTGGGCCACTGGGTAATGAACGTCAGGATTTATTCTCTCCGATGCGAGATGCTGGTTTCACTAATAGACTGTGGCCTCAGCGTTGAAACATGTGGGGATGTAGCTGTGTCACTGGCCAAGCAATCTAGAGCCCTGAAAATTTACTAACAAGCATAAAACTAAATGTTTTTTTTGTTGCTTTTAACCATAAGTGGTTGGGAGTGTTTTCTCTTTTTTTGTAGTTCACAGATGTTTAGTGGTTTAAATCTGCCTCCTGAACAATAAGTAGTAAAATAAGTTTTGAATTTGGGTAGGTACAGTTGTTCGTTTTAGCCTGTTTATAGAGAGTTTGTTTATTTAAGTTATACAAATGCAAATGTGTTTATGAAATGATGCAATTCAGAGGTTTCTAAATTGTACAGTCATGTTTTTTCTGCCGAGTAAATAAAGTACAACTGCCCTATAGTCTTTGTCCTTTAAAATGATGAGGTAAATCAATCATTTTCGCTCAAACTTGAGAAACATATTGCTTCGAGTAAGGATCAGGTTTCAATTACATAAAGTGCTGCAGGAGTTGGTGCTTAACTTTGGAAGCATTTAGAAGCCTCAATTACAGTCTTCAACTTGAGTGACACAGGGCTAAAATAATGACTTTTGAGTTCCTCCTTCATAATGTATGTCATGTAATTTACAAGTTGAAGTTGAGAGGACTCCCTTCCCCCATATTCGTGAGAGTCTGTGCTTTAGGAACACATCCCTGAATAAAATGGTGCTTATGTCCTCCCCCTACTGCAAATGGACCGTATGTTTACACACTTGTCCGTCAGTTTGCCTCCATGTGGCCTTGTAGGTAACCAAGAAGACTATGAGACATCCTCAAAAACCAACGTTAGCATATCTGAAGTCTGTAAGTGCTTTATGTTTAGAGATGGCTCACAGAGATTGGAGTTGCCATGTAAATATCAACAATTTGCAGTTCTCTTTAATGTCAAAGCTATATGCTGAGGTTTAGTTTTTTTTCTTTCTCTTTGTAAACCATGGAGGGTGAGTAACGTGTTTTTATGTGTTGTAAGGCACTATTTCAGGCCAAAAGGCCTGTTAACTGTGGTCCCTGTGTCAGCATTAGGCATTTACAACCTGTAATTCCAGTGTTGTGCATGCATTTTGCTTTATTTACAAGTTATGTGTTTGAATTTATATTCCCACGATGTGTACACAATTTATCATAGCTCAGTGATTGCACACTCTGGAAGTTGAAGGTTAGTTTTGTGGTTGTATAACCTGCTGGACAGGACACTCCTATATGCTACACTGATGTGCATGTGATTGTGTCCCATGATTTAAATTGAAGACAGGGTCAGGGTGGTCGGGGGTGGTTAACGCCGTGCTTTAATGGGGTTTGCGTCGCGAGATGATGGACGAGGTATCGTCGTGAATAGATTGATAGAAAAGATAGAAAAGAATTAAATCCATGCGAATTCGATGCTGAGATGCATGCAATGATGACAGAAGTCTTTTTCCAGACCTATGTTATAGTGGCACGCACATCTGTCATACAAATCTTACTGGCTATTTTAGTTGGCTGGCTTTCTTTTTTGTCCAGAATCAATGCTGAACTGAAGAGGTTTTTAGCGTAGAAATCGTAGTTTTTGGACTGAATTTTGACCCACATGGTGGTAAACATTTAATTTAAAAATGGCTAATAACTAGCAATTCTCCAAACATGAAATATTCATAACATAAACCGACAGGTTATAGCTGAACTATATTTAGCCTACTCTTTTTATTATTATTATAGACGTCATACGTAGTGTTCAATATGTTTATATGGTAAACTTTGATTGAATTACTGTCCAACTTTGATATCGTCACCTTCCTAAAATAGCCTAATGGCATAAGTCGTTTTTTTCAGGTTTTTAAGAAAACAC
Organism: Alosa alosa; assembly: GCF_017589495.1. Taxonomy (NCBI): domain Eukaryota; kingdom Metazoa; phylum Chordata; class Actinopteri; order Clupeiformes; family Clupeidae; genus Alosa; species Alosa alosa. Next base: position 17,155,905 of record NC_063192.1, on the reverse strand, counting down.
AAAAAAGTTATACAAAAATTTAATGATGATGATTTAGGCAAAAACAATGGGAGAAAATTGCTTATGACATTATTTTAGGAAAGTGACGATATTAACCTGAATGTTTCTAAACGAAACTTTGAAATTGCAGGTGGCTGTTTGTGTCATCTGTCAGGGCTCCAACTCGTGAAATAATACGAATGTTATGTTAAAATAATAGGCCTATTAATAATAATAATAATAATAATAATAATAATAATAATAATAAGAGGTTTATGATGTTTTTGGGCCTCATAATACAGGCTTATAATATAATAAAACAGGATACAAAATTACACATTTTCATTATTAATACCTATAGGACAAATAATGTATTCTCGTCCTTTATATAAGGTAGGCTGTCAAACTTTACAAACACATTTTACGCTTTACACTTTGGGCCTTAGGCCATAATATTGCCCTGGTTTACCCCAAATCCCATTTTGTTCCACACACAACAAATCATAAAGAGCATTCAACATGAGGAGAAAGTCATTGATTAGGTTAAAACCGGTTTTATTCGTGAAGCATTGTGGTTGAACAAGAAATGCGGTGCGTTTATTTTATTTCGAAACGCAGGCTGGGTAGGCCTACCTATTTATCCTTAAATTAGACCAAGGCGACGTTGTGTTGTGATTAGCACTACAATTATAAAATTGATTATTGAGGCCCGAATTTAATCTGAGCAGTGTGTTCATTTTTAGAAGTTAGGTCTACAAGGATAAGCTCAGTGTGTTTGAATGGCAAAAGCCCATAGTCAACTTACTCGTCTGAGCCTGTAGACTCCTGAAGTCTGTGGAGGCCGTACTGTGTCTCTGCACTGAATGACAGTCTGATCGATTCTGGATTTACAATGAAATTAGTAGGGTTTACACGCATAAGATAAGGCATGATCAACAGGCTATAGTTTATGATTAGGCTATATTTTATTTATCCTTCTAATTGTTTATTTGGGTGGATTTGGTTATTGTAATATTTTCCTCTGATTTTAACACGTTTTTAAGCCAGACCTATTCGATTTTCGAATTGTAACACATTCTCAAGAATAAGGATGTGTTGTGATAATGCATTTGGATGTAGGCTACAGTTCTTGAAGGCCAGACCAGACAATTTTGGGTTGAAAATGAATACTGACCCTTTTATAACTTGCAGCTATATTCAGGACTGCCACTATTTACTTCCCACAAGTAAGAAAGACTTTCTGAATGTTCTTTCGAACATTTATGCCTACTTAATCATATTTCTCAGATTTATTTGAACATTTATTGAACCCATCACTATTAGTATAGTGTAATATTATTATGGTATTAAAAAGATCAAAAATAGTCTGCATCCTTAGAAACCAAATCACCCATCAACCCCCTTTTTTCTCTGTGCGTATTTGGCTTAATTTCTGTACCACTGCGTTCTACCCACCAGGCTTAATCGATCAAATGTCCCGTTTGGAAATATTCAAAAGACATCCAGTTGGTTGTGTAAATGATGTTGTGACATACTTAACACTTGGCTGTCTCTGGCACCCCGCCCCTTGCGCCGTTTTGTTTTAGTTTCAAAACCAACGAATGAATTAAATGGTTAATTGGAATGACAGGAACCACACGTGATTGAATTCTTGGCGGATTAAATCAGACTGCTGTCTTGGTCCCCCCTGTTTCACGGGTCTTTGTTTCTGATCTTCTAAATCCCACCCACTTGAAATGGAGAAGGGAAAAAAATCTCTCTCTCTCTCTCTCTCTGTCCATTCACACACAAACGTTTTCACTGTTGATAGTGCCCTGGTCCTCCAAAGGCTCTCTGGACAGGGCGATGGAGACGGAGGGTTGTTTGTCTTTTTCCTCTCAGCCAAACAGGACAACGCCAGAAAATTCACCTAGTTTGGAGCATAGTTCCGGATCTTTCTTTCCCTGCGATGAGCTCCAAAAAGTTCCGCACCTTCCTCACCCGCATCGGCTCGGTTTGCGGGGCGACTTTTACAACTCACCGAATGTCGGACGTTTTCCAGACGACTCCGCGGACTTTACGCACGGCGTCCCAGGCTCGAACGCCCGGGCATCGCCAGGAAAGCACAACAAATATCTGGAAAATATTCAGGATCAAAAAAACCTATCTTTAAGTGGAAAGGCGTCATTTTATGAAAATAACCCAGAAGGTAAGATGTAAATGAATTGGCAAATTAGATTAGACGTATTACAGTGACTGCCATTAATTGCAGTGATTTGCTGAAGTTATGGCCATAGATAGTAAAAGTGGAAATTATAGTAGCAATAGGTAATACTACTACTAACAATAATAATAATAATAATAATAATAATAATAATAATATTGCCTATGTATATGACATTTTAAAAAAAAATCTGTGCCTACCATACGTGTATTGAATGACAAATCGGACCACTTATTATGTTTGGTTGACCTTAGAGAAGGTCAAAACAGGCCCCGCAAGCTAACATAAATGGCTACATATTATCTAGTCTGTCAAGCATAATAATTCTTCAAGATTGTGTTTGCTGTTTTTTTAAGTTAATACTTTAACCTTTTACTTTAGCAATGCTCTGGGCCCATGGTACATTGCTTCAGTAATTTATATATTTCTTAATAACCTATGCTCTGTAAACTCTGATCATATATAACCTGCTACAGTATTACGTTCAATTTTATTTCTTTTTTATATAAAATTATCTAATTTAAAACCACTATATATCCATTCACTTATTAAATCACACCAGAACCAAGCGATTCATAGATTCTAGATTATGTTTCTGTGCCATGTATTACTACATGCTTTTTAATCTCTCTTTTTTCCTCTTACAATTTTGCATGAGTATAGACAGAAGACGCTACAGAAAATTCAAATATTATGAGTACAAATTCTAGATGTAGCACATAAGTTCATGAAACCTTATTAAATTACACAGATGGCAGCACAACTATTGCATCTTAGTATGAATAAGTCATCTGAGAAACTGACAATCATAAAAATCAGTAAATAAAAATGTAATAGACAACAGAAACAAACATATTTTGTGGCTTAGAGTTTAAACAGAATAACCAAGCCACCAACAACTCCAAAGGGAATATATTTAATGTTATTTAAATCCAGATAATGCATCGATAAAATGGGCTTAAACTGATTATGAATGGGTTTCAGGCCTTTTGAAGTTGGATGGCCTGAGGGGCTGTAGCATCAGATGAATGGTTAGAGTCTACACTTTATTTATTGCTGTATATAAACCTACATTAAACCTAATAGACATTTTGATATGAACTTTGTGATAACAGTATCCTTCATAATATACAATGGAGTGTTTCATGTTACTGCCAAGGATGGCTTTCCTTCATCTCTCTAGTTCATCAGCATTGAAAAATGTCTTTCACTGTTTTGAAAAAGAACTTATGACACGGCCTTACTACAAACAAGAACTTCCTGTGGTCTTGGATTACACTAAAAGAGTCTCAAAGAAGAATTCAGGCTGTCTACAAAAACCAAGAGTCATTTTCATTTAGGCCTATTGTGGTGGAACACTTTTGTAAATTATATCACAAATTAACGCATTAAATGACAAAGAAAAAGAAAAAAACAGAACATTTACAAAGAGGCACAGTGAAAAAAATGTACATTCAAAATTGCTGTTTGTAATGGGGTGTCAACAAACCTCATCTGGCTAATTGAAAGACAAGCAAAGTTGTTATATGCTTTATAGTATGGCATGATTTTGTTAAATAGACATTCTGTGGAACAACAGTCTCCACATCCTCCAACAAGATATGACTAAAAGGGCTCCACCATTATCAGGTCAAAGCCATGCAGACATTTTCTCTTGGTATTAGCGATGCCATGGTATTAAAATGTTCTGTAGAAACACCTTGTTATTTTCTACGCATTTAAGCAGGCAGGAGAAAGAAAGAGCAGAATTGAACACTTTGATATCTTGTAAACATGGAGGGGCACCACAGCTTCTTGCACCTTCAAAGACAGACTCCCCTTCCTGTTTTGACTGTTGGTGGCTGGTGGGAGAGGACCTTTGAAATGAAAGGGAAACTGCAGCTTTAGCTTTATGAGTGGGGGTCCAAGTATGTGTTTGACACTTAGCCTATTAGCTGTCATTTAAAAGCCTTTAGACATATTACCCAAATTGTGATGAAGTTATTTATAATTGTACTTAGGACTATAAAAATATATAGGCCTATAGGCCATAGTTTTGCTGTATTCCAGTGCAGAATGCAACCACATGTTCACGCCTATATATGTACAACATTTTCAGTGGTTAACAGTAGGTTGTTTATGGTTGGATATTTCTTGAAACAGTTCTGCCCTAACAGTCCCTGCAAGTTCAAATATGTGTGATTGCATTAATGTTGAAAAGTGCCCTAATGTCGTAGGGGTAGGCTACTGCACAGAGCTTATATTTGAGTACACTGCTTAGCCTACTGTGCACTAAAAAGCCACAGTCAACCAAGAGAACATGCATTCAGAAACTACGCTGTTTTACAGTTTACAACATTTTCTTCTAATTGAGTTTAGTATTTTTAGACAGAGAATAATCTCAAAAGGCTTTCAGCTTGAACTGTAGCAAAGGGTCATTCCTATTTGTGAATGTCTTGCTGTGTTGAATATGTCCCTCTGTGTGATGGAAGATTCGATTAAGCTCTGCATACTGTTTCGGTTAGGCTGATGCTTTGACTCTAAAGGTTTTTTTTATGACCTTGGGGTTAAAAATTTGATTTGTTAACCTAGACTCATCATCAATCTCACAACTGATTTCGGAGGAATCGTAGTCCAAATCCCACTTTTTTTAGGCGCAAATACCCATCGGCTATAGTGGGCGAGTTTCATCACACGTCTCTCTTTATATTATTGAATATGTTAAATGCAGGCATTCTATCTCTTTTAAATCAAACTGTTGTTCATTTAGATATGGCTATATGGTGAACATGTCAATAGGCCCACGCATGATGGACGATCGACAACTGCTAGTTGTTTGGAACATTATGTTCCGTAATATAGTTAATTTATTTTGTTCATATAGGACCACAACAATGAATCCGAATACGTGCTTTTATCACATTTGACACTCCTTGGGGTCATAGGTTAATAAAGAGGTCAGATAAGGGAACGTTTCTGACGGCATTGCATTGCTTCAACTGTTCATCGGAGAAACGATTTCTTGATTCAATTAACTGTTATTTTGTTATGCTGGCTTCAGAAACGAAACCCCATTCAATATCACAGCATCTAGTTTTAAGTAGCCTACTTTATCAACGTAGACCCAGACCCCCAATCACTCACTGAACTTGACCAATATTGTCTGACAGTTAACTCGTTGTTCTTCGTGTAGCCTAGTAGTTGAATAGCATGGCGAAATATAAAGCCTATAGAGCTGCCCGCAGAAGCTGCACGTCACGTCCAAACAATTATTCTTCGGTGATATCTGAGAACGGGCACGCCATCACTACACTGTTAGTTATAACGTGTTTACTTTTCCCGTGTGTGTGGCGGGAATATATCTGAAAGGGCTGACGTTAGAGGCGCTTTCGATGGCTCAGTTATATCAGCGCATCTATTCTCACTTCCACTGTCTCGCTGTCCAGAGACAACATGGGAAAGTTCATTGCTGTTGAACCCCCGCTTCCTCTCCCAGATCTCCTTTATACCTCCTGAGTAAATTGAACATTGGCTGGTCATATCCTTTCAGCTCATTACATCAATCTTAACAGTTTTTACTCACAGTTTTTTGTCACGATTATGGTCAGATTTTATAGGTACTTAAACCTATGCCGACCAGCAGGAATTATTTAGATGTGGTTATCAGTGGTAGTGCTACTTTATATGGAGATTATACAGCGAGTGTTTTATCATTATGAAAACTTCATCCATTCAAACATCCGTTCATTTGACTGTCATTTTAGGCATTTTACACGTAATTATATTCATTTCAACAAACTATAAACTGCACGGAAAAAGCCTATAGCATAGCCTATAAACTGCACACAGAAATGTCTATTACAATTGAAATAATTGTTCAATTTATCAGAAAGAAATTGCATTTCATCTTCACATTCTGAATTCTAGATGAGGGGCCTCCATTCTCTGTGATTTGAATGTCATTATTCTTCATACTTCAGTGTTTTGCGATTGAGTTTGCTTCTCAGGTATTTACCATATTTGGAAGACCAATGATATCTACAGCTATTGGAGGATTACTGAAATGAGAACATTCATGCTACACACATCATGAATGTGTGTCAATAATATAAGAAAATAGCAAGCAACATATTTACCTCTCTTCCTTTGGTTTCAAGGAAAAGCAGAGAGGATGTTCTCAAACCAATCACTATTGCCAAACCATTTTTATGAGCCATTTATCCATAAATTAAATATAATCTTTGAAATTCATGTTTAAATAAAATTACGTTCATTTGCACATTATGAAGATTTTATATTACAAATAGGTCAAACCTATAGGTTGATAATCTCACCCACACTCTTAAAACGAATATGTATCTCTGTATCCAGATAGGGACACCACAGTTCGTGTTGTTTCCTTTTTTAATTTGTTACACATATGTGTTGAAAATAACACAACTTGCATTTTTTTTAACACATCTCTCTGTCGAGATAGGGACAACACATTCGTTTTGAGATTGCACTACCCCTCAAACATTTACACAGACTACACCATTACCTGTGATTTCTCTGACACTCCTCTCATGATCTCCCTTAGGAGAGAAATCTCTGGCCAAGCCACTGGGTTACCCTGCACTGGACTCAGACTGCTGTGGAAAACTCAAAGAGCAGCCCAACGGGGGACTCCATCCGGGGGACTCCATCGCTGACTCCATCGACCTGTCGAGCAAGAACAAGAAACGGCGCAACCGCACCACCTTCAGCACCTTCCAGCTGGAGGAGCTGGAGAAGGTCTTCCAGAAGACCCACTACCCAGACGTGTATGCCCGCGAGCAACTCGCTCTGCGAACCGAACTCACCGAGGCGAGAGTGCAGGTGAGGCCTTACTGACACATCACATGTTTTTTTTGTTTTTTTTTTATAATAATATTAATTTGATTTTATACATGTAACAGAAATTGCTTATACCAGTACAGAACCTTAAAATGTACAGTCTTACTAACTCAGGCTATAGGTATTCACATTCTGTTACTCACAAGAATTCATACTCATTTACAGTACATTCACCCACATCTACATAGGACACCCACACTATGACCCATCCCATGTTGAGGGTCAAGGGTGTCTGTTCATGGGTCATGTTCTAAAACAATATGTAATATATCCAGCACTGTATAGGAAAATAGCCATTACTTAAAGTTTAACAATGCCTTTTTGTACAATGATGAATTTGACTGTAGTTTAATTTGGGGAACTGTAGAGAAAGCGCAGTATCATCAGTGACTCACCTGATGTGTGGCGTGCCAGCCAGTTCTGGCAGCCTTGTATGATTCTGCTTCAGGCGCTCTCTTGCTCACAGAGTTCTCTTTCTCTGCAGGTTTGGTTCCAGAACCGGCGAGCCAAGTGGAGAAAGCGGGAGCGCTACGGGAAGATCCAGGAGGTGCGGAATCATTTTGCTGCCACTTATGATATCTCCCTCTTACCTCGTTCCGATACATACCAGGTACACACTTATGATACCCCAGCGATACATACCAGGTACACACTTTTGATATCTCCCTCCTACCTCGTTCCGGTACATATCAGGTACACACTGACGTTTAGACCCATGGTGTGTCTGAGCAATATACCACTGCCAGCACACCACTGCTAAATCCTAAAACACACACACACACTCACACACTCACACACACACACACACACACACACACAATTTCATCTTTGGTCAATAATCTGTAACTGTAACTGTAAACATGTGGCAGTGGAATACCAATGTTAGCTGGATGGATTTTTGTTTATAGCCTAAATATAAAAAAGATTTATATTCATTTACTTCAGCCATGTGACATAGCACTACATGATCCTTCCCAAAGCACTGTAACAGAGTCTAACCTGGTATTATACATTATGTCCACATTGGTCCTCAGTGTTTGTTTAATTACATATTGTTCTGAAGATAGTAACACTAATCACTGTATTCATCATTATCACCATTCTCACATACCTACACTCACATGCTTTGGCAGTTATTATTAATATTATTGTAAGGCTTGCATTAGCTGTAGTTAGAAAATATTTCAATTATTTGCAACAATCAAATTTGTTTTCATTATTATTGTTCATTGTGTTAGCTTTAGCAATTTTCAGAATGAAAGTTAAGTGTAAATAATTTTAAGTAACTTACAAGTCTTCTCAGTTGAGCATCACAGCGTCTGTAATTTGAAATCTTCACCATCTGAGCCTTTGGTCTCACTTAATCTATGGTCACATATTTGTCTGTCTCCATACCTGCAGTTGGCAGTGATATTTACAAGCAAGATAGATAGATACAAAGTATTGGACTTGGATTAGGGTAAATTGATATGAGCAAGAGTTTAGGATTGTTTGAGATAAAGGGCAGATTGTTGTTAGGGTTAGTTCTAAATTCTATACCTCAACCCATATTGCTGCCTCTCCTTTTCTAACTCCTCATAACTGTTCTTTTTCCTTGTTGCTCTACTCTCTCTCTTTGTAAATAACAAGTCCATGAGTTAGTATTATTTGAAAGCTTGGATTAGCAATATATAGCTAATACACAGTATACATTTAGCAAAAAAGTAAATGTGGTATTCCCTAACTTCTAACCTTAAATTCTTGAATCGTAGACTACAGGCTTAACTCACCCCTCTTTCATTATCATGGCTTCATGTTAACTTTCTAAATAAAAGTTAGTTTATTTCGCTATGTGAATGAAGATAGCTTACCAATATGCTACAATCAGATAGAAGATAGCGTAACGCTGTAATGCTTTCCTTAATTAGTTTAGTTGTTCACTTATTGGTTGATAAGACACTGTTGTTGTAGTTTTGAGATAGTCAGATACATTCACAGACAGTACCTGCCTTAGCTTCCATAATATTTTAAATCTGAAATCATCATCACGAATCTCGTTGTCAGTTCAATGTAGAAATCTCAAACAGTAACAGTGAGATATGTCAATTGCTTGAGTTGGGAGCCCTGGTTTTGCCAGGCAGCTGTTCTCTCTTTCCAGTAGCCTACCGCTATTGAATTCTAGAGGTACGCAGTAGCCTACAGGACCATATTATTTTGGACGACAGTCAACTGAATTTAAAACTATTCTGACTACATGCTATCCTTTGTTAGACCTTTATGTCTAAACAATAACTACATGAATAGGCTGACCTTAATTATCCACTTTGAAAGACTCAGTCATTGCATTCCCAATGTCCAAAGTGGGCAGCCCCATGATGTGTCTTCAACCCCTTTACCCTAGTCTCTCTGTGCTTAGATGCAGGGCAACCTGTGGCCGGGGGGAGCAGGTACAGGAGGGGCCGGTGCGCCCGGCGCAGGGTGCGTCCTGGGGCCGGACAACATGTCGTCGTCCTGCATGACGCCCTACTCCCATCCTCACGGCAACCTCCCGGGCTTCATGGGCATGTCTGCGTCTCCCAGCCACCCGCACCACCACCACCCGCACCACCCGGGTATCAATGGCCTCTACTCACTGCACAGCTTTCCAGGGGGCCTGGGGGCCCACTCCTTCGAGGCCAGTCCCGAGTCTGAATACAAGCCTTCAGGCCTGGTGGCGCTGCGTATGAAAGCCAAGGAGCCCGGCAGCCTTCTGTCCTGGCCAACATGACCGCAGGGCTGATCCTCGTCTCCGTTCGGACTGAGCCGCCGTGGACCCATGCATACCAACATTCCAGCGCACATAGAGCACACACAAGTGTGTGCCCCTTAGACGCAATCTATGCTCATCCCTCCTACACATAGGACACTCTCAGTACGTGTGCGCGCATGCACAGACTCACTCCCTCTCACGCACACGCACACGCACACACACACACACACACACACAAGAGTGATTTTTGGACCACAGAACTACCCCAGAATAGAAAAAATTTATCATTTTGCAGTCTTTTCTAGTTTTTACAATTCTTATATGTTGGTCTGCATTATGGAGCTACTAGGTGTAAAGATTTGTTATCACTTCCCAACAGCGTCTAGTTTTCTGGTTTGAACATCTGAAAAGCTTCAGTTTTCTGCGATCAAGTGAGCCATTGTAAATCTTGCACAAAACATGCCTTATTGTCTAAAATGATGCTGATTCCTTCAATATTGAAACTCTTTGCAAGCATTGTTAAGACCAAAGTATTAAAAACATTTGCTATTTAATGATATAAATGTTAACTGCATATTGTCAATGTAGATTGGGCTTTAGTATGACCATTAATAAATGTCTTTGTGTTTCAATTCCATCTCCATCAGAGAAAAAAATTATGAAGCTTTGCAGGATGTTTAGTGTTGCTCAGATACACATAAAAACTCAGTCCCTGCACTCAACAGAGCTTGATCCTTAGTTGTGCTCTGTGCTGCCCCCATGTTGTCACCAGAATTAATGCAGTGTGATCAAAATTGGCTAAAATTAATTCTTTGGTTGCAGCTTGATGAATCACCTTCTCAGAGTGTAACTAAATTATGACTCACATTTAATTCTTCACTTCAAAATTAAAATTGATTTAGGAGAATAAATTGCTTTTATCACACGGTAGCATTCATTTTTATTGCACACAATTTATTTAGATCATAATTATGGATTATACTAAAACAATAATAATGCAATTTTACCTATCTCTTCAGACTAAACACCTGGAAATATTTTGCGTATCTTGAAGTCTTGAGCTTGAGGTTTGTACAGACAATAACCTCCACTGGCATAAGAGCAGTGAGTCTATTTCTGAAACCCATATCACCACTTCTCCCCCCATAGCACCTCATGCATCAATAGCAAGTGGCAGGGCTATTGATGGAAAACTAACTGTGACCAGTCTACCACAGAGGGTTGACAAAGCAGGTCAGCTACCTCAATTCTACCCAAAGACATACCTCCCCATGTGGCAGCAAGGGATAAACCACAAGACCAAGTAATGAGTGATGATATACCTTTCTAGATCCTAGGCTAAATGTAACATTAGAATTATATATATATATATATATATATATATATATATATATATATATTTTTTTAGTGTTTGTCCAACTATATATATATATATATATATATATATAGTTGGACAAACACTTAAAACTATATCTGACAAAAATGAATAAGCAGTAAGAGCTTTCTTGAATAATTTTAATGTTGCACGTGCCTTTATGTGCACAGAATATATGTCAAATGTCTGTTGTCAAACATGTAAGCTTTTATCTCACATATCAATGTGAGTTAGACCCTGTGTGGCTTTAAAAGCGAAAGGAAATCCAATCTCTTCAAAGCATTTCCCCAGCATCTCGAGTACTGGAGGAACACAGCACAGACAGCCCCCGATATGGACTGTTGCATGGGGATGGCTCCATCTGGAACTAAAAGGCTGCTTTTATTTCTCAGACAAACAGAGCAGCCAGCGCGGTGCTCTCGGCAAGTATTCGTTACTGCTCCTCTCCTTCGTATGTTCAGCATGACAGCAACTCTGGAACACATTAGCTGCCAGTCTCGAGACTGTACCGTGTTTTTGTGTGAGCCAACATGTGGTTCCAATAGACGAGAGAGCTGGCCCGTCAGAAACACTTTCCACACCCACAGCTTCGAATTCCAGCCAGGCCCTTGGAGACAGAGGGACTCACTCCGGCTATACAGGCACACTGATTATACACCAGATAAAGTGGACGAGATAAAATGGTGAACTAGTATGGAGCGAATTTGGTGTGTGTGTGTGTGTGTGTGTGTGTGGGTGGGTGGAAGGTGGGAGGGGTTGACTGGTGGAAACCACAGGAGGCAAACAGGAAGAGGTACAGGTTCGTTGTTCAGACATGGTCTACGGCTTGTCTCCCAGAGATGTGTGCATAGATTTGAAAATGCAGAGCAAAAATGCAAATGGACTACTCAACTGGCCTCTTAGACAAAGAATTGACCAAAAGTCATTTTGAGAATTACTGCTAGGTGACCCATAGTACTAATATCATATTTTCTAATTTATTAGTTATTGGTCATGTTTTTTCCCTGACATTTCCACATTAAGTCAAAATGTAAAGACTATAGGACAATCTGCGAAGAAAACAGAAATACTCAGTCCTCAGACTTATGCTATCATTGGTTAAAGATAACACTGAAAAAAAAAAACTGAAAAAAGCACAAGAATTTTAAAATACCAACAAAAACAGGCAAATACTACATAATTGTTATATAATGACTCCACAATAATACAAAATCAATACAATTTAATGCACATGTATTACGCATGAAAGGCACATACTTTCAAGGAAATGTGATTTTTTCTTCACATAATTACAGATGAACTACAAATACTCAAATTCAACAAAGCTATTTCAGTCAAACTATGACACTATCACAACTTTCATCAAATGTCGCCATCTACTGCAAAATGACTGGAAATACAGATTGCAGAGTTTCTTGGGGTGTGACTGTGAACTACAGTAAAATGCGCACAGATTATGGCACTTAGTGATAAAATCCACATGCACTCAAGCTATGTTATCATTAGAGTTTGATGATCGTCAAACCTCTGATCATCACTGGCCTTATGTGCTCCCCATTTTCCTCTAAACCTGCGACTCAGACAAGTTTGTCTCAGTGATTTGACTGAGACTAGTGAGATAATGTGCTACTTCAAGTGACAGGGAGAAACCTCTTCTTGCTGGAGCTACAGTGGCTCTGGGTTTAGTCTTTTTTTTGCCTATAAATAATATATATATATATTATGTCTATAATACGGGTGGACCAAGCTTTTTTAAGGTGTCATGTCCTGAAGATGCCTGATGGAATATGAAGCTAGTGACATCTGGTGGACAGACACTAAAAGTGTGCCTATGCATTCCAAGAGGACCTCCCCTTTTGTCCTCAGTTTAAAGGCGTAGTCAGCGGTTGCACAGGAAAGCACATTTGTTTATGTGTATGTTTATATTTAAATTTCTTAGCAGATGATTTTGTACAAAGCAATGTACATTATATTTTAACCAATGACCAAACAAAGCACACCAGGGAGGTAGCTCATTCCTCCCTCCAGTATTCCCAGTGAAATTCCACACAGGGTTTTGATTTTGTTTGGGGGAGCTTGGGCTGCCTACAGAGACTGGATTTTTATACAGTGTACTCACGGGATGAGCAGCTAGCGGATCGTGAGGGGCTTGAAATCGAGTACAATCGCTGACTGCACATTTAATATGCTCCATAATGTGAACCCTCCATGGATTATGTATTTCAAATATACAAAATAGTCATCCTGTTGAGACAAAAGATTTCTCTGAAATTAAAAGCCTAAATGGTGCGCTCAAACCAAGTGTGTTGTTGATGTTGCCAGATGTGTCTGATAAGGAAGTTAGCCTATTAGCCATTTACCTATCACTGTAAACAATGCAGGAGAACATCAGTCTTTACAGTGGTCATGTGGAATAGGAAGAGACAGCAGACTGTATGTCTCCTGAGCATATGGCAGAATTGGCCTTCACAGTGATCATGGATGCCCACAGTGGCTCACCCTGCATATGAAAAGCCTGACAACACGCAGAAGATGCTCTACTTGTAACAGGACATTTAAGTGGATCAGATTTTGAGGACAAGAACCTGGTCTAAAGATTTGTGGACCAGTTTGTCACGTTCATCAGTGTAATGGAAATTTACTGCTTGGTAGGCATCCATATTCATTGAAACATGGACAAAGCGAGTGACGGGCTATGTTCACAGGCAAAGATTTTTTGCCAATGTGATTTAATTCAATCCAGCCCCAGATTATGTTGTTTATATATACATCCTGAACACCACAATCCATACAAAATGTCCTTTTAAATGTACATACATTTAATCCAAACAGAATGTTTGCACATGCCGGGAAGTAAAAACTTTTTGGCTGATGGATAAGTGTTACCATAGAGAGGACTCATTTCCTGTTTTGCTTTCTTGGTGACAGACTGAGCATTCTCATGAAGAGCTTGCCTTTAGTTCTCCCTTTCTCATTTCACTATTTTAAAAGAAAGCACAGAGACCAGTAAACAGAAGAAGTCAATTCTACTCATGAAAGATTCTGTTGAGGTAACATTGTCATTGGGTATGGGGAGGATATTTGTGCAGCAAACCTTCAGTCCATTCTGTATAACTGAGTTGGATCCAGACATTACCATGCAGTGGCTTATATTCCATTTGTCCCGAAGACTGAGACTCAGTTCAGGAGGTTTTCAGTTATCCTCATGTTTAGTGGGTGGGGGCTCTAAGGTTGACATGTGTCAATCAAGATTAGGCATGAAATCTGAAGTGTAGGAGAAAACGCGGTGACGCAGCATGCAGATATATTCCGGCACACACACACGCTCGCACACGTGTACACACACACACACACACGCACATGCACACGCGACGCACACACACACACACACACACACACACACACACACACACACACACACACACACAACCAAATAACAGACCACCCCAAAATGGACAGTCACAAATGGTGGTTCTTTGGGCCTGAATTCCAAGCTGGATATGTCACTTCTAGTAGACAATTCAGTTGGCAATATGTGCCACTAAGTCAAAATCCAAACTGCTTTGTAAGTGTAGATGTCCTGGAGCGTGTAGATGTCCTGGAGCGTACTAGATTCATACATGCAGCAAGATGCCACTTCCAGGGGGCAAAATTAGCAAACTGAATGAGCTACAAAATACTTTGTAGTCAAGACAGCTTCTGTTTCCATTGCCACATCTCACACTGAGCATTACAAATGGTTCAATGGCATCTAAGAGCTGGGAAGTAACAAAGTACAAATACTTACTGTAAGTAGCATTTTAAGGTATCTGCTGTACTTTACTTTACTACATTTTCACATAAATATCTGTACTTTCTACTCCGTACATTTTAAAAACTCTCTTCAAATGTCTTGTTACTTTTGTGTTGATGCATTTGAGGCGAGTTGTCATTTATTTGAGTTCATGGGCCTATCTCACGTTAAAATGCGTCTTTCCGGTTTCGAGTCTACTAGGCGTATCTTTACTTCCGGTACTTCCGGGCTGCCATTAAAAGTGAACGAGAATGGCGCAGGCGAGAAGCTAGAAGCGGTGTTGTGTTCCTTTGTGTACCAACAACAAACAAAACAGCCATATGAACCACTTTGCCTCTGCTGGACTCCTCTTCAAGCAGGAGCTAGAACATCTTTCATCTCCAGGGTTATCTCACCCCAATGTTTGGGGCTCGGACCTCTTTACTTTTGAGTCAATCTCAAGGGAGAAAGTTTTGTTTGCGCTGCAAAACATAAATTGTAAAAAGTCAGCAGGTCCTGATGGGCTTGACCCTTCCCTTCTAAAACGTGTGGCTTATATTATTGCTGAACCATTAACTTATATTTTTAATATCTCATTGGAACAAAACATTATACCCCAATCTTGGAAGACAGCTCATGTAACACCACTTTTTAAAAATGGGGACCCAGCTATGATGGACAACTATCGTCCTATCGCAAAACTTTCAGTATTAGCTAAAATTTTTGATTCATAGTTAGTGATCAGTTAAAAGACTTCTTAACAGTGAATAATATTCTTAGTCCTTTTCAATCAGGCTTTAGGAATAGGTATCCATCACAGCGACCACAAAGAAAGTTGATGATATTGTCAGTGCAATTGACAATAAAGAGTCATGTGCCGCATTATTCGTTGATCTCTCAAAAGCATTTGATACAGTTGATCACACTATTTTGTTACAATGTCTGTCAAAATGTGGGATGTCTGTTAATGTTATTGAATGGTTTAAAATCTATCTATCTAACAGATACCAGTGTGTCACATGTGAAGGCATTATGTCAGGAGAGGCAGAACTAATAGTTGGAGTTCCTCAAGGCTCCATACTAGGGCCTCTGTTGTTTACAATTTACATAAACGAAATTTGTACAAATGTAGATGCAGATGATACCATCATATACAGTACTGCCAGATCTCCTGGTGCTAAATTCTAAAAAGACAAAATATATGTTGTTTACTCACTCTAGTACGGAGCCCGGGAGAGGTCACTTTAAGTGATATTTTTTCTGGTTGTGATAATGTGAGCACGTTTTACTTTAATTGAGCCCTCGAATTAATAAAATGTGAGCACGTTTTCCTTTAATTGAGCCCTCGAATTAATAAAACGTGACCCCGTTGTAGACCTAAATTGAGCTCTCGAAATATGTATTTCGTGCTCACATTTAGTAGGCTTATTTCCGACATTTTCTCACCGCTCGCTGTGCTGTGGTGGCAACTTTGTGTTACCTATCAAGCTATTGGCATGGACTAGGCCTACTATCAGGCTGTCTGTTACATTACAGTTCATATTGGTAATGTGAGGCAGTTAATTAAAGCCTTTTTAGTTTTCACCATTAGGTGGTCAGGATGGTTTATAGCGGACTTCTACTCTTTGTTGCAGGGTCACCTGCGGTGTCAACCGCCAGCTACTGTATGGAGACCCATAATGGGGAAATGTAACTATAGGCTACATGTAATGACCGGTTTGACTAAAGCCTACGTTTTTGTGCACACAATTTAATTTCTTCGAGCCCACGTTTTAATTATTCGCGTTTAAGTATCGTGCACACAATGTTATATAACCATGTTCACTAAATTGTGCTCTCGTTTTAATAAATTGTGTCCTCGTTTTAGTAAATTGTGCAATCGTTTTAGTAAATAGTGCACTCGTTTTATAAATTGTGCGCTTGTTTTAAGCCCTTGTTTTACTATGCTTAAAATGAGAGCTCAATTTAGTAAAATGAGCGCACACTATAGTAAAAGGAGAGCACAATATAGTAAATTGTGCACACAATTTAGTAAACCGAGCGCACAATTTAGTAAAACAACCGTACGATTTAGAAAAACGAGTGCACAATACAGTAAATTGTGCGCACAATACAGTAAATTGTGCGCACAATAGAGTAAAACGAGAGCACAATTTAGTAAAACGAGCGCACAATTTAGTAAAACGAGCACACATTCTCTCAACATGCAAAACATTTTGCCATGACACCTCTAGGGCTCAGTACAGGATCTGCCTCAAATTGTCACTCTAAATGGACAAGAAATTGAATAAGTGCAGCAAAGTCTGTATTACGTTCACTGGACTCTTTCATTCTGCCTTGCGCTTTGTCACTAAGGCTGAGTACTCCACACATCACTACAGCTTATAAAGTTTATCAGTTTGGCCTCCTCTCTCAGTTCGTAGACAGCATCACCGGCTTGTCTTTATTTATAAGGCAGTGATAGGATTGTTGCCCTCTTATTTATCAGTTTTATCTTCAGTAGAAAACAATAAAAAACAATCTTAGGTCTAACAATAGCATTCTTTTTATTACACCTGCCGTAAGGTCTGAATTTGGTAAAGTTGCCTTTCGTTATGCCCCTTCAACCTGGAATGCTTTGCAGAAACAGTTGAAGCAAAGCACTTTTATCTCACTAAATGAGTTTAAATTGAATGTCTCAGAGACCTTTAGCTATAAGTGTAATTGCATGTAGGCTACTGTTCTTATGTGTTGTTTTTACTGTTTGTGGCTTTTGCTTTGTTGTGATGTCTTGTATGTTACATTCTTGTGTTATATATTTTTTTGTCACTGTTAAATTGTTGTTCTTGTTAGGTGTTGTGTTGTGCTTTGTTATGTTGCTGTATAATGTGGTGTGATTTGTGTGGTGGTTTCATAAGTAAGGGATAATGGACGACACGGTGGTCTGTTCACAGAAGTTAATGCACGGTCGAGGTTGTAAAACGGCCCCGACGCGAAGCGGAGCTCGGATGCAACGTGACCGTTCATTTAAACTTCACAACGAGTTCGGCGAATTAATATACAAGTGTGATACGGCTAACAAAATGGATCTACTTCATAGGTGTGCAAATAACATACGGTTAATGGTCGTTCTAAATTACGGAGGGCAATGGGAAATTCAACCAAGCATTGGAATAATGCTATGTAATTGTGGTGAGCTCTGTTTGTTGCTCTTTGTGTTCTTTGTCTGTACTATTGTGTTTGCTGCTGTTTAAAGGTGTAGGCAGAGACGGTTGATAAAGCGAGACGATTCACAGAAGGGTTCTTCCTGTTCCCCTATGACGTAGGGTTCACTAGCGCCACGCCTTTTTAGGAGACTAGCGAGAGATTCTTTACACTGTGGCCCTATGGAAGAAATAATTTTTTCTCGGATTATGCCCCAGCCCTTAATCATATAGTTCGAGATTGGACATTTTAATGCATTTTCTGTAATTCACATGTGTTCCTTACATTCTGAGACCAACATGGCGTTTTTCAAATTAACAGTTAAGGAGAAAAACAACTTTGTTTGCCACTTGTCTGTCTGTTTTTGTAACCCACTGGCACGCAATCTACTAGGTAGCCGAAGGTTCTCTGGAATAACCGTGCTTTCGAGATGTCTCGTAAATGTTTCGTAAATCCGCCGCCCGAGTTGGAAAGTGTAAATTACCCAGCTTTCTTGCGGCATTTTGGGCAGGCACGCCCACTTTACCTCGGAGCACTTGAGGGTACCCCGAGGTGGACGTACAACCTTACAACAAACATGGCTGCGCCCATAGTTGAGATGAGACGACATCTCAACTATGGGACGTATTTTTTTTGCATATGTACTGTGTTGGTCATGTTAAAGTTGATGTAATGCTCTTACACACTAGATTACATTGCTGCTTCAATCCGGTCACCAATTCATGCATTGCACGGTCTTGCTGTGCCTGCAATACAATGTATCAATTTGTTTTCCAGCCGTTTAACTAGAGGCTACATGTAGCACAAAACCATAAACTATATAGAACTGGACAGTGTGGTTGCATTCAGCAGTGTTCTATGGAATTGAAGCCGCCGAGGCGACGCCATCTTGGAAAATTTGCAACCAATTTGAAGTGCGGCTGCGCAGCAGAAGTTGAAGCATGCGCAGTGAAGAGGAGTCGCGGTCAGGCACGCCCACTCAGTGAGTTAAACACGCCCCTTGTCGAGTGAAACCCGCCCCCTTCTCCTTTCCACAACACAGGTCGATAATGAGGTCGACTCGGCGCCGAAGGCTAGCTGGCTGAATGAATTTAGCGGCTGTGAGTTAGCTAAACAGCACAAACAACAGTCTTCGGTTTGTTCTTGTCTGGTAAGTTTTGTGTATCAACTGAAAAGTTTTTTTGTCTATTGTTGTTCTTAAATACGTCTAAGAGAGCTTATTATGTTGATTACAGACTGTGAGAAATTAGTATGGTGAATACTAATCAGCTAACAACAGAAATACGGACAGCGAATTACATGCTAACGTTAGCAGCTACATTAACGTTACTGTAAACGGTAGGCTAAGTTGGTCATTGAGGTGAAGATTAGCAAACAGCTCCCGTAAGAGTCGATGCATGTTTAGTCGGTTTTACTAGTTTTTGCTGTTTTCAAATATCTCAATCTGAATGTATGCCATTTCAACATGGAGTAACCATTGACTGTACATGGAGATGTACACTGGCAGTACAGTTTATGATGTGATAAAGCAACGTAAGTTAACGTTATATGAAGCATGGACCTCATCAACTTGTCATATTAATGTAACTACTAGCCAGTTTACCAACGTTGCATTTTTTCTAACGTTAACGACAAAGACACCTCCGTTAGAGCTACACCTGTGACGGTAGGTCGGTAGTTGTAGACCGCATAAGTGAATGATCGATAAATGAAATTTGCATTAAACACTACGCCAAGAACCAGTCACAAATTCCCAGGGATATCGGTGAAAGAAACACCTCAATTTGTCATCTAACGTCCATGATCAGTCATACTGATAACGTTATTTTTCAAGCTGACGCAAGTTGATAATTCACATATTTAAATATATAATTTATTAATATTAAAATCGCATGTTTAAACGTGTAGTTAACATTAGGTAGGCAGTGACATTTATTGCACACATATATTTAATTAATTGGTATTACTAGTGTTGTTGAGTGCCTCATTATAGGGAGGGAAAGTAATCTCATCGCCATCTAGTGGTTGCGTTCCTAGAGTTTAGCGGAGTGGATGGGATTTTTTAGAAAAAATATATCTCGGTGCACATTGGGATCTTAATTTAATGGCTTCCATATGTTAGGCACTGGGGTCACCTCTATTGCTTCAAGTGGTCATACCTTATTTTTAGGATCAGTTGAATTGTTTTGAGTTTTTGTCGTAACACGGTGATAAGGAACTACAGCTGCATGTGACGTCACATGCTTGGGCGCTTAATCTCTAACTGATCAATACGCAATTTGCTTAACTGGCTTAACATATTTTTGTAATAACGGAACGTGATGTAAACCGCGTGGTGATAACCTTTATGTCAGGATAACTGGTGTTGTGCTTCTACTCACATGAAGAGCTAGCTGTAAATGTTAAGTGTCAATGCTAACCAGGCTAATAAACAAACCATGCTACCGTGAGTAACGTTGAAGGGTAAAGTCACGTGACTTCTTTTGTAGTTCGTTTATGAAACAAAAGGAGCAATTTCGATTTTCTTAAATAAGGCAAAATAGGGTCTGATATTTTCACAGTTAGAATATTATTACTGTATAGACACTGAAAAATATTTTTGGTGGATAACATCGCTGATTTGGCTTCACAATATTTTTTTTAAAATAGGTCTATGGGACTTAACATTGGAGCTGCTCTTCGATAGGAACGCAACCACTTGGGGCGCTGGTTTTCACTTTCCCTCCCTATATGCTTTGTAATATTGTAAAATTGTCTGACTAACTTTATTGTAACTTTCCTTTTTGCAGATAAGGTATGGGTGATGGGTGATGGCTGAATGTACTGGTGGTGGCGGCAAGGAGGTCTCCATTAGTCTGCAAGGGAATGCCTATGTGAAGTGGTTTGGCTGGGGTGGTTGAGGTGGCATGTCCTCCCCCTTTCTCCAAGTTCCCAGACATTCATCTCCCTGACACCACCCACTGTCACTGGATCAACCTGAAGAGCAAATGATAGACAGTGATGGACAATCTGACATTATCAAACACAAAAGGGAACATCTTGATTTGGTCTGAAAGTGTAAAGCATTCAACAAAGAAAAATGTGGTTACTTTGAAGAATCTAAGATAAGATATCACATTAGTTTGTTTTACAATAATTATTAGCTGATTTTGAATGGAGGAGAAAGGCTCAATGAATGCCTATGTCTGTGCCGAATAATTTCAACAAAAGTAAATGCAACTGTATTCGTCAAAATACATTTCAGGACTTTTACTTTTGATACTTAAGTACATTTGAAGGCAAGTACTTTTGTACTTCCACTCAAGTGGAAATGTAAAAGGAGGACTTTTACTGGAGTAACATTTGAAACTTAACTGTTACCATGTTGTAAGTCGCTTTGGTTAAAAATGCGCCAGCCAAATGTAATGTAATTGTAATATTTTAGAATATGGGTGATTCTATTAATGATAATTAATAGCTAAAAAAACACAGCTCAAAAAGTACAGTACCTTTAAGGTAAAATTAATTCACAGTAACTTACTGGCAACAATTGGCCAGTAAGTTACTGTGAATATGTTTTACAGTAAATGTACTGTACTTCCATTTACAGTAAATACATAAAATACTGTAAATAGAAGTACAGTACCTTTACTGTAAAGTTAATTCACAGTAACTTACTGGCAACAATTGGCCAGTAAGTTACTGTGAATAGGTTTTACAGTAAAGGCACTGTACTTCCATTTACAGTAAATACATAAAATACTGTAAATAGAAGTACAGTATCTTTACTGTAAAACGTATTCACAGTAACTTACTGGCCAATTGTTGCCAGTAAGTTACTGTGAATTTTACGGTATTTTTTTTACAGTGCACGCAAAATACAATGGAAATACAATAGGCCTACATCACTTATTTTTTCATTGACATAAGGCTAATAATATGATGAACACTGGCATTTCTCTTTCCTATACTATATTACTGAACTGGTAGAAGAAAGAGGTGGCTTGTTAATATAAGGAGTGCCGACTTGTCCATCCGATCCAAACAAGTAAACCTGAGGAAAGGAGGGTATGGAGTGTTTGAGGCTAACTTTGAATGGTATGGTTTTATTTGAAATCCACATTTTCAACAAATCCCACAATTTAATACCTGCATACATAGCCATATTCTGCAGTCTCCCCACAAGGAAAAGAATAGCACAATGTTGATAATGTATTTTACAGCAAAAAAGAAAGTGTCTTAAAGATTATGCTGTTCCCACAATAATCAACTGCCCTAAACCCCCTCCATCAACTGCCAGTAGATGTGTCCTGCAGAGACATGGCATTGCATTGAGTGGTAGTTAAGCATTTACAAAACTAAATACTGTTCTTGTCTTTGAATTAACTAACATCCTCAATGGATTAGTGTGAGTGCAGGAAAGCTGGATCTCTTCGTTTGGTTGGATGAAGGTTGAAGTCATATGGCCAGCATTTACAGCACCTAAAACAGAGACAACACCGCAAAGTAAAAAAAAAAAAACATCATGAATTACAATGATGTTCTTATGTTCTTGGAATTAAGTTATTACAGTGTTTCTCAAAGTGTGGTCCGGGGACCACTGGTGGTCCGCAAGCTATCCCAAGTGGTCCGCGAGCAGATGTTGTAAAAAATAATATAGATGAGTTGTTTGCAATATTGAACCAACTTGTATGTAAATCCAAAGTTCTGCAATACTGCCTATGTAAGCTATGCCAATTTAAATCATATGAATCCTCTGACACAATAAGCAAGGTGCAAAGACAATAAGCAAGGTGGTTCAGTGAGTAGGCCTATTGTGTCTATTAGCTATGTGGTCCGTGAGGTTTTTTCTAATGGTTAAGTGGTCCTTGGTCTGTAAAAGTTTGAGAAACACTGAGTTATTACACCTGCACATTTCTTTGCCTAATATGATCCTTCCTACTATAAATGCTGTGATAACACAATAGGACTGAAGACTATGATATAGCTGGAGAGGCTGCCAAGTGAGGCAAATACTACGACTGACTTCTTTGAGGCCATGAACAGAAACACTTCCTTCTTAGGCGCATCTCTGACCCCAATCCATGGCGTCGTCCTATAGGACCACAAAGCAGACATCAGATCCACCATCTTACGAGAGAGAGCCTTCAGTATTTTGGACCTTCAGGTTGCTAGAGAACAATACATATAGTGCAGAAATCATTCTCAGTGTGTTAACTAATGTTGAATAATATACTTTTTTCCATACAGAGGGAAGTGTATATTAAGGATCTTTGGCAGAGAGGGTTAAAGCGGAGCTAGTAATCAAGGATCTTTGTCTTTGGTGTAGGTTTTTGAACATTCTAAGTTCCGCAACAATTGAAGGTTCTAAAATTCTATTTTGAATTCTAGATTAGATCCCAGATATTCTTTAGAACGTCATTTCCCAACATTCCCGTCACACCTGTGTTTTATGGTTATATGGTTATGGTTATAGATTTGGCAGACGGCTTTGTCCAAAGCGACACACAAATACAAAACAAAATAATATTTAAAATTGAACAGGGAACAGATTAGAATGTTGGTCAAATATAATAAGGAGAATAGTAATTATAAACAAAAATATCAATTCAATCAATAGCCTAATAAAATAAGCAATGAAAATGAGGGGAAAAGCAATAATAAAACAATAATGTCCATTCAATCAATAATATAAAAACAATGACATGGTAAGACTACATTAAGGAGAATATTAATAATGTGTGCATGGTTTCTGTTTGTTGTTGGTTCATTGTTTGTCTTTTGTAGATGAGGTTTCTCTATTTTTACTTACAGTTTTGCCTTTCTTGGCCAGGGGTCATTTGAAAATGAGACTATAGTCTCAATATGACCCCCCTGGTTAAATAAAGGAAAAATAAATAAAAAAACTAGTACCGGATAGCGGTACAAAATATTACCGCCGCTCAGTCCTGTACATCCATTCCGCGAAAAATAAATTATATTAATGAATTTGTCTCCATCTTCTATTCCATCCCCCGCTCTTGAAACTTTTGTATATGCTTGTTTGGAAATGTGTGTTTGCGGGCCGCACACAAAGTAGCCTACTGGCGCTGCAAAGGTGAATAGATTTGTAGCACTTGCCAAAAAATTTGTAGCATTGTTATAAAACCTTTAAAATCTCTAAACAATCACAAGTAGGCCAGTTCATCACAGTCCATCCATTGCAACTGGACTGATGAAAGATACACCTGTAGGCTACATTGTATTTGGGAAAACCAGAAGGTAGCGGCATAATGTATTTATTTATGTATTATTAAACAAAACGGTAACACTTTACTTGACGGGTGAGTTCATAACACATTCATAGCAGCTGTCATAAACTGCACATAAAGCATTCATGACTGTTTCATGAGACATGACTCAACATTCATACCAAACCTTTCATGAATGTGGAAGACAGAATGACAACAACTTGTCAAAATAAAAGTCCAAGTCCATCACAAAGCAGCATTGCCGTTTTTGTTCCAAACCTCTTACCTGATCACATCACATCTGAGTCAACAGGCTACTCCAGTGCCAAAAAGTCAGAACATGGTCAAGCAAATAATTTTTGTTTTATAAAAATGTATTTGTTTTATGATGTAGCCTAACCTTTGCAGATGATTTCTCATTTTTTGCTACTGGGAATGTCCAACCGCTCCAGGTTACACAAATACGGGCCAGCTGAATGTAGGCTAGTTTACCTCCCAGTGTTAAACTCTGTGATTACGAATACTTCACAACTTGTATTAGGGATTTGCACGGACGCCACATTCTGACCGGTAACCATGGTAACCCAGCATGCGCGGCCATATTGGCGATACTCAGTGAATGAAGTACAATGGAGTATTATGCACTTTGGATATCTTACGTGATTGTAGCCGTGTCTAAACAACAGAAAAGCTCATCAAAATTTTCGAGAAATTACGGTTTATTGGCAGCGCAGATCCATATGAGTTGGGTGAGGGAGGCGAAGTACCAAGTTCAACCACAAGCGCCCCCCTTCCTCTGATAACTTCTGTCATTATTCTCCTTTCCCACTGTTTTTTTAATTGAAGTAGATACCTACACCAGATGTTTTTCTCAGTCTGACCTATTGGTACAACCTAAAACACGGCAATAATTAACCATTTTCCGTGAAGATCTTAGGGATTTACTTCAGTGCCTAATGCTTTCTAATGAGGCGAGTATCTCCAATATGGCGACGTCCAGATCTGATGACACGCCATGCAAACCCCTAATAGTAAAGTGACATTTGATGTAGACTTCATAAGATATTCATGAAATATTTACAAAGGCTGGAGTGATTAAATTAATGGTATCCAGGTTACACAAATACATTGACTCAGATGTGACGTGATCAGGTAAAAGGTTTGGAACAAAAACGGTAATGCTGCCTTGCAATTGTTGGACTTTTATTTTGACAAGTTGTCGTCGTTCTGTCTTCCACATTCATGAAAGGTTTGGTATGAATGTTGAGTCATGT
The DNA here is from genome assembly GCF_017589495.1 of Alosa alosa. Taxonomy (NCBI): domain Eukaryota; kingdom Metazoa; phylum Chordata; class Actinopteri; order Clupeiformes; family Clupeidae; genus Alosa; species Alosa alosa. The sequence continues at coordinate 17,130,328 of NC_063192.1, read as the reverse complement.
CTCATGAAACAGTCATGAATGCTTTATGTGCAGTTTATGACAGCTGCTATGAATGTGTTATGAACTCACCCGTCAAGTAAAGTGTTACCAACAAAACAATCCCTGTCAGTTCCATGCAGTTTTCAACAGCTATCAAGAAGAGAGGTCATGTCATGGATTTTTGTGAATGTTTCTTCTTCTACATATGCATAAGTTTAGTCATCTAGTTCATATGATCAGCTTTATTATATCAGCTTTATAATACCAGTAGTCTAAAACAAAATGCAGTTTTACCCAGTGGTGCAAATAACTGACATGTCCAAAAGGGCCTTCATGAAATGTGTTGCTAGACTGTTCATACACATTTTAACGGGCCAAGTTGAAGAGCTACTGTCCGTTATTGTTCGTGCAAATAGGCTGATTCATGTTCCCTTGCATTTTGCAACTATAAGGTCCATGGTTAGTCTGGCTTTCGCCAGACCAAGCTCAATCTTTTAAGAAATCGAAAAAGAAATCGCCGGCAGATCAGGCTGAGTTCACCCAGCCTATTCCATGGTAGGCGCCCGATAGAAATATTGTTTAATTTTGCGATTGAGATTTCCACTGGCGCCCCCCCTGCGACGTGTTCGCCCCCCTGTTTCAGAGCTAAATACAAAAATAGAGGGAGTTATGACAAAACCGTGACTGTTAACAAACTATATAAGCCAGGGGTCTCAAACCCCCGGCCCACGGGCCAAATCCGGCCCACGTCCGGCCCGCGACGTATGTCAAAATAATATTGTAATCCGGCCCTTGAGGGTATTTTTAATTGCGACAAACAACGATACTGATTAAAATAGACGATAGATCCAAGTACGGTGACAAGTCTCATTTGTAGGCTACTCTATTTGCTAGACATGCAGAGCTTGATTCAAACCCAAAATCGCTGCACAAAGTTTTCAGGAAATACTTGTATTACACGCGCGAAACACGAAGACGTGCATTTGTAATGATGCGATGCAGGCAGTTTTGCACAAATTGAAGCAGAAATAGGCCTACACCAAATGTTGAAAAACGTTCACGTGTGATGAAGTCTTAGGTAGGCTATGTTATTCACCTATTCTGATTCTGAAGGAGAATATCCTGTTGGAGATTATGATCGATCGTCTATTGACAGTGATAGTCACGGTGCGTCTGTAAATGGAGGTGCGTCTTTGCGTGTAGGCTATATGACGGTGTCCACTAAGCATACCATGCTTATTTCGACCCTCTGCCCAACATAGCTCGGAGGTTGCAGTGGTAATCGTGATGATCAGGGTGCGATTTGTAGGGGGGGATGGTGAGGATTTCCCCCCCTCTGGTTGTCCTATCCATACCTCTGCTAAATTATTTTTATCGTCGTGGGGGACAACATTTATCCCCCTCTGCCCCTCATATTGATTAATGCTACTTCATATAAGGAAAGCGCTGCAACGTGAGAACAGTCTAGTAGGCTAGCCTACATAATAATCTGACATCAGAAACGCACCGTCACCGTCAGCACTGATGCTGCTGACACAGTGGCTGCGTGATAATTTGGCCTTGATCGTGCAGGACATTTCAGAATGTCGAGTGTGTAATCCATCATAAATGGCTAGGTTCAATGGAAAAGTTAGCTGGACAAATGAAAGAAAACGAGAAGGATTCAGTAAACCATAATAATGTTTTAGAACCTTCAAAATTAGAAAACTGATGCAACTGAGATGGAGGACAACTGCACGTAGAGTAGAATGTAGGCCTATTGTCCGAAGGAACCTACATTAAATGAGGAGATATTTGCTGAATGTCACAAAAAGTGTCACAGAAATTGCTTGGCATCGCTTATTCAATTAACCTGACCCTAGCCAGATGAATTTCGCTCCGCCTAGCTCCACTCATCCATCTGGAACCGATCCATTGAAGTGTTGCTTCAGAAGGCTGGGCCTAATCAAAAAATGCTTGCATATGATTGAATAAGCCACTTGTCCGTCATCTATTGACGTGCTACTTCAACCACTCACATCGAAGCCAACCCGTGACGCTAATAACAGTGTCACAGTCGCTTCTACGCTATGTCACATCTATGAAACTCCCGCCCTGCGTCCTGATTGGCTGAACCATAAAGTCGGTTGCAGAAATCACTCTCAATGGAAGAGGTCCCAGATGGATGTGAGTTCAACTTTTGCAATATTACGCACTTGGCTACTGAACGCAAATCAGCAGGAGAGAGAATGCACGTAGCCTACGCAGCGTGTAGCGCAATGTGTAGGCTATTTGGTTACCAACTAACACTGTTAGCCAATTCACTAACTTAAGACTTCAGTGCCATCATATATTTTTTTACACAACAAATACAGAAAGGATGGAGGCAGCAAAAGTAGAGAAGTCATTTCAGATGGGGCAAGAACAAAGTGAATTTGTATGCTTGTCAAAACGTAGTCTTACCCTGCATTAGAGGAGCTGATCATCATACCAAGCACACTCGCTGTTTAAAGTCATACACCACGGTAAACTAAAACTAAAATGTTACAAAGGTGGCAAAAATAATATATGGTATTATTAGCCATGACATTACTAGGCTATGAATCGTTCGTTCATTTTTTATTTTAGTTTTTTTTTGGGGGGGGGGTTTACAAACTTATTCAAAATCATCCCCCCCTCTGGTTTTTACACAAATCGCACCCTGGTGATGATAGTGTCCGTAATGGATGTGGTACAAACAGCAGGGCTAGTAGAAATAGGGCTCTGAAGAATTACAAAGTCACCCTCGATAGGAACTGATTTGACCAGGTTTATTGTAGGCCTTGTGGTTATAGGCCAGTAATAGTTTACTATTGTTGGTATAGGCCTACATCCATGGGTGTAGGTTTAGGGTGGGACGCTAGTGAGTGACTAGTCCCAATCAAAATTTTGAGATGACAAAATTGTCCCCACCAATATTTTAGCGAACTCCTTTGTACTATTTGGACTATTCCAACGGCAAGGACGACAGTAAAAGAAGCACTGTCATTTCATTGGCTGAAACCGACATACACAACAGAGTCAAAGCATAGCCTAGGCCTACTTTGTAGTGACACTGTCAGAAAAGCGAGCGAGTGTGTATGCTAAGTTATCGAATGAGTGAGTGTGTATGCTAAATTATCAGGGATGTCTACCAATACATAACCCAGAAGAGGCCAGTGTAAAACATTGTAATATTCCCTTTGCCCTTCAGCATGCACATTTTGCCTCTTTGCGCTTTGTAGATCAGCTATGCCGCCAAAGCAGAAAAGGAACATTCGAAGCGTTTTCATTATGCAGAGTCTAAGTAGGCAAAGTAACTACAGACTGTGGCAACTGGTGACAAGGTTTTCAAATGCGGATTTTACCAAAGAAAATAGCATTAACTGTTAGGATATTACCATAGACTGTAAAAAATATATTACCCAGGATATTGTTACAGTTAACCTAGCTTCTGTAATCTTTCAACCAAGGTTAGGAGTCATGTTGAATAGGGGTGTGCCGCACAGACAGTGGCATATAGCACAGATTAGAAGTCACCATCACTGACTGTTAATTGGGCTACCAATCTTGCAGTCACAGTAAACAATGGATCCGAGACATTTTCCTGTTCCTATATTCTGTTCATGTAGGCTAATGTATTTGTGAATGTAGCCTGCACAATGCAAAGAAATAAAAGACAAACTATGGTGTATCCATACTCATAAAAATGAACATTGCGAGACACTTAAGTAGGCTCCTTTTATGATCTCATTCAAGAAAGATTTTCTTTGACTTGTTAGTTTAACATTTCTTTTATCTAATGACATAGCAAACATGATGAATTGAATCCACATATCCTTGCACTATGCAAAACTATTTTCCACTAGCCTAAAACCGTGGAAATGGAAAATCTGGAAATTCACAATTTCGTCGCCGTTTAAAAAAAACAAAAAAAAAACATAGTCCAGTATTTCTTTTGAAATTGAAATGAAGTTGTATGGACTGGGACTATGTTTTTTTTTTAAATGGCAAATTTTAATTGTGAATTTCCAGAAACACTTGGCAATCGACTCCTACGGACTTTCCCCTAAAGATGGCAGCAAAGATGGCAACATTTCGGAAAGGTACTGGCTTGATGAAATTCATTCTGGACTCTCTATCCGACCACATAAAGACCTCGGGATACTTCGGTTTGGCTTTTAGGGACCCTCTACTCACTACCACGTAAGTGCAATGTTGTTTGGAACTGTAGAAGAGGTATAAAAATAGCGTTTGTAGTGGCGAAAATAATATGCCCTTTTCACTTCCACGCTAACGAGCTTTGACTAAAAACGGTAACATCGAACTTTCTCAAAACACATCCGAATGACATGATTTGGATGTCAACTCAACGTATGTACTCCCAATCATCCGTAAATTGATCTAAAGTGCATTTTACTCCGGATAATTCCTTTAAGAATGATTCATTGGTATCATACATGATTATGGACAATAATACTGCGAACACAATTATGTTTATCTGTTCTTATTGCTTATTAAGAGAGAAAGTTTATTTAGTGACGTAGGGTGACACTCCCACTTATGCAGACCGGAACTGTCCCGTTTTGCTCCCATAGTAACGAATTACGTTGCTCTATCTTGCTAGTAACAAGGATCTTTGACTCCACTTTGCCCTCATAGACATGAACTAGGACGACCCATCTTGCTACGCATTCATTATTTTTGACAGAGCCCCACAGAAAGCTTGCCTGTGACAAGATGGCCGCCGGTGATGCTGTTAGAGACTCCGCCATAAGACATCTAGTGTTTATTATATATATCTATGGCTGCAGCAACTCGAGCTACCCCCACCCCAACAAAAACTAAGTAACTCTTACTTAAAGTACATTTTTACTACTTTTTACTTTTACTTGAGTACAGATCGGTTCAGATCGGTATTTTAACTTACTTGAGTAGCCTAATATTTCATCAAAGTATTGGTACTTTTACTTGAGTACAATATTTTAGTACTTTTTCCACCTCTGCCAATCTGGCAACACTGCCTACACATTTCCTCACTTTCTTACTCGACCTCTTTCTTATCTTCAAACGTCTTCTTAAGTGACACAGACATAAAAGGTGCAACAATCTAATCTTAAATAATTACTATATATGTCTATGTGTGGTATATAGCCTACTTGGGATGCTTGTCAAAGTTTTTCTATTTTCGTATTGGTGTGAATTAATGTGTAGATCCGAAGTTGAAACGGTAGGCCTAGCTGTGACGTGCAGTCACCTGACATCACCATCAAATTAGAGGATATTTCAGGTATTTTCAGGTTTTTCCGACTGTTTCCCGAACATGCTCGTAGTGTGAACGCGCGTGCACTGCTCTTAAGATGCTCTTAAGGGGAGCTGTCCACGTTAATAGTTCTGAAATATCCTCTGATTTGATGGTGATGTCAGGTGACTGCACGTCACAGCTATAGGCCTACCGTTTAAACTGCGGATCTAGGCCTACACATTAATTCACATCAATACGAAAATAGAAACACTTCGACATCTGCATGTAAGCATCCCAAGTAGGTTATATACCACACACAGACATAAATAATTGTAATTATTTAAGATTAGATTGTTACCATGCAATAGGCTACTTTTTTGCTGTGTCACTTAAGAACACGTTTGAAGATAAGAAAGAAGTCGAGTAAAGTGAGGAATTGTGTAGGCTTAGATTTTGATGCAGTAGGCCTACAGACTAAACCACATGTTCCTTTCTCTGCTTGTACCCTTATAGGCCTAATAAAATATAGCCCTCACTATCACTATTCTGGCAACGTCTCGTTTCATAACTTGATTGCATTTTTGTCTGCTTTTCATGACATTATTATGACCATTAAATGTAGGCTATGCTGTTTTGCACGCTAAAATCTAATTCATCACAGGTAAACACAATAAAGAATGGGAACGTTGGATTATGTATTCTAAGTTGTAATTCCTCTGTATGTCCTGTTGGTGACCTCAGTGAGAAGTACTGTTAAGACGCTCTTAGCCCGTAACAGTACTCTGGAGCACTCGTGAGATCTCACGAAAGTGTTTTCACGACGCCTTAAGCTACGATGGTTTCGAAACAGTCGGCAAATCTTAAGACGTTCGTAAGAGGGACTTTACGACGCTCTTAGGCTTAAGATGCTTTCAGGGAACTGGGCCCAGGGCTGGTTTTAGCCTAGGCTACTACATTTGGGTGGGCAACATAGCAAAGCGGTCAAATTGGATCAAAATTGACATAACAAAACACAAAAAAATTGTGCTTCCTAGGTCGACTTGCTGCAGCCAGTATTTCTGATTCAAAATAATTATTTCAAATACAAAATAGTATTTTGTCATTTGTATTTTATTTTTGTTGAAGAAAATGGCTTTGTATTTTGTGTCAAAATACTTTAAAGGTGTATATTTTTGTAGTTTAAAAATACTGCCAAATATTTTTGGTAAAACCAATAGCAGAGGTGAACGAAGTAGCCCGCAATTCCTTTACTTAAGTGAAAGTACAGACCTTGTCAAATATTACTCCAATACAAGTGAAAGATGAAGGTGAAACAAAATGTTAATTGAGTTGAAGTAGAGAACTACTTGCTTTTTAAACATAAGTATTCAAAAATCAAAAGTTCAACCATTTTTCCTTTTTAATGTAATATTTTTCATACACAATAATAATATGTAAATCCTTTGGTTAGTCACTAGCACTGTGTATTCATTCACATGCGTGCATTTTGTTTAATTACAGTTGTTATATTGGTAACACATGACTGGACATTTTTATATATTGTAAAAAGGGGCATTTACGTTCAGTTGTGAAGACCAATACCCCATTTTGAATGACAAAACAGATTTGGCGTGTGTAACAGCTTGGAATGGCTTACAATCAGTGTTGTAATGTAACGGATTACAAATACTTTGTTACTGTACTTAAGTAGAAATTTCAATGATCTGTACTTTACTTCGCTATTTAAATTTATGTCAACTTTCACTTTTTTTACTCCACTACATTTCCTAGATAAAATGTATACTTTTACTCCGTTATATTTCCACTAAGCATCTTCTTTACTGCAACTAAAACATAAAATTAGAAGAAATGTGTGCGACTGCAATAAGGGAGGTTTGGCGAATCACTGCTCTAGATTGCATTACACGCCGCCGTTCTATTTCAGCTTTGTTTGTTGCTAAAGGAGGAGGGGCGACAACTGAAACCGCCATGGAAGCACGAGCACCTACTGGAGGACCTCCCGTTATCATGGACGACCACCCCGACAATACACTCTAAAAAATACTGGGTTATTTTCTCAACCCAAACGCTGGGTTGAGGCTGTCAGGGCATTTTGTGGGGTTGTTTTTACTCATGTTGGGTTGTTTTCTGTAACCCAGCTTGTTGGGTAGATTGTCTAGTTATTTGAGAGTTTGAAAAAACATCGTTATTCTTCCAACCGTCCAGTCCACCAGTTGTCAGCATGCCATGGAAATCAGGCGATTTCGTAAGGTATGTATCTTTAACTTTTTTTAAAATGTTTTATCCAGACGGATTTTAAAAGTCCACCCAGAGATGTAGAAGCTACCCTTCATGATATGAATGGATATTCTGCCTGCCAATTTCATTCAGCCTCAAACAGGTTAAAGCCTGTGGTGCAGGGTTTTTTTTTTTGTCTTTCCTGGCAATTTTCTAGTTGGTAATAAACATTTAAACAATTATCCATTGTATTTGATGTTGTAAAGTATCACAAAAAGAAATATAATAAGGAAAAAGTAGGTGATATTTTAGCAGTTAGCAACAGGTTTGCGATCATTCTTATTTCTCCCACAATGCATTCCATGACGTCACATGAGGTACTTTCGTTGGGACGACAGAGGAAAGGCGCCTTGATACCATTGAGAGAGAAGACGATTAACTTAGTGAGAGTAGCAGCTAGTGAGAGAGTAACAGTGTCAGATATATATGTATATCTTTATATCTTTATATATAGATATATATAAAGATAGAGATAGCCTAGATAGATAGATATATAGAGGTAGATACCTTGGTGTCCACATTACTGAAGACTTAACATGGACTGTTAACACTCAATATGTTCTGAAGAAGTCCAGACAACGACTCTACTTCCTTCGTCAGCTAAGGAAATTCAAAGTTTCTACATCCATCATGAAGGCCTTCAACAGAGAGTTGAGAGTGTTCTAACTGGTAGCATCATCACCTGGTATGGGAACTCCACAGTTAGAGATTGTAATACTCTGCAGAGAGTAGTGCGCTCAGCTGAACGTACTATAAGAACTCAACTCCCTGCTCTACAAGATATCTATTCCAGAAGAGTACTCCTAAGAGCCCAAAAGATTCTGAAGGACTCTTCTCATCCTAACGATGGATTATTCCTACCGCTGAAATCAAGAAGACGCCTATGTAGTCACAAAGCCAGAACTGAGAGACTCAGGAGAAGTTTTTATCCCCAGGCCATCCGAACTCTGAACTCACACTATACTGACTTTGCACACATTCACTCCTCAGCACTCTCAAACATTTCCCAACTCTGAACTCACACTATACTGACTTTGCACTCATTCACTCCTCAGCACTCATGACCCCACACACACACCTACAAGACTTTTTAGCACTTTTACATCCCTCTCCCTATGCTACAGACCTTTTATTTATTTTTTCTTATTTCATCACACGCCAAAACACACACACACACACACATATCTGACTTTCTCTCCAACTTTTGCACACTTTTTATTTATTATTTTTGATTTCTCCTCCATCTACCCATGTCCTTGATTGCCTAGCCTTTCTGCCCCCACCCCCCCCCCCCCACCCCCACCCCATCCCCAACACACACACTTTACATCATCACTGTCATCACTTCACATACATACAGCACTCCTCTACATACTTGCTGCACACTGCCCCACATACACAGCACATTGTCTTCAGGATCTTCTCCAACACACATCCTCTACATACTTACAGCACACTGCCCCCACCTACCCACACACACACACTACACACATACACACACAGTCACTGCTCCACTCCATACCACACACACATCTTCACTGTCATCACTCACATACATTACATACAGTACTCTGCTTGCAATAGTAAGTCCCTGACCCCCAACACACACACACACTTACATCATCACTGTCATCACTTCACATACATACAGCACACTGCTTGCTACAGTAAGCCTCCTCTACATACTTGCTGCACACTGCCCCCACATACACAGCACATTGTCTTCAGGGATCTTCTCCAACACACATCCTCTACATACTTACAGCACACTGCCCCCCACCTACCCACCTACACACTACACACACACACACACACAGTCACTGCTCCACTCCCCTCCCGCCCACACACACATCTTCACTGTCATCACTCACATACATTACATACAGTACTCTGCTTGCAATAGTAAGTCCCTGCCCCCCCCCCTACATACACAGCACATTATTTCATCAGGAAGCTTCTCCAACACACATCCCCAACATACTTACAGCACACTGCCCCAATACACAGCACATTGTCTCATGAGGAAGCTTCTCCAACACACATATTGCACACTGCCCTCTCCCCACATACACAGCACACTATCCCATCTCCCCTGTCATCCCCCCAACACACACACCAAGACCCTGGCAGTTGGGTTAGCCCTTGAGCCGTGGATCTGCCCAAGGTTTCTTCCTTGGTAAGGGAGTTTTTCCTTGCCCCTGTTGCTCTTGGGTGCTCCTTGTTGGTGCCCCCACCTAATCCCAATCCTCCCCCGCCTTTTTATGCAGCCCTTGCCCACTTAATCTACTAAACCCCTCTTCTACTGCACTTTTTACCCCATTAATGCACAAATAGGCTGACACCAGACATAATTTCACTGCATTTCTTACTTCCAGTAACTATATGCATGTGACAATAAACTTCCTTGTATCCTTGTATCCTTGTAGATAGAGATATAGATAGATAGATAGATAGTGAGAGAGAGAGAGAGAGAGAGAGAGATAGCATAGATAGATAGTAGTGAGAGATAGCATAGCATCATAACATAGATAGTTGATGGAGAGAGTAGATATATAAATAAATAGATAACATGGTTTACTACTGTGTTTGTGCCAGGTGCAAGAACTCCAGCAAAACTGGACTTAGGGTCCATTGCTTCCCAAGGACAAAGGGATCTTCCGAAGCTAGGTGCAATTTGTCAAGGTTAGGTGGGCAGATTTTTCAGCTAGTTCTGTCACCGCCTTCGAGAATATGCAGCGATTTCAAGAAGGAGGATTACCACTCAGGGATGCCAAGATGGTCTCACTTGGTTTAAAGAGTGAGAGGATGGCGAAGTTCATTCCTACCGCTGTGCCGTCTGTGCATGCAAACCTCTCTGACTGCCCTGTCCCGAGGTCCAGAGACACCCGTCTGCCGCAAGCGAGATATTGTCACGGTAAGCATCATGCTAATGTTTAAAAGCTGCGCGTTAGCTAGCGCTGTGTGTATTTTGCATACCGTGTTCCCTTTGACACAGCCTCCACTACCATCATGATCAGTCTGACATTAGAGGATATTTCGTGATTCACGAAAGTAAATGTCCATATCGTCATGAAAGCATCATGGCTAGCGTTGGGATCAGTGATCATCAAGCAGCTTTCACAACTAAACAGTGTGTTTGTGTTAGACTGCTACGGTTCTCTTTCACATATATTTGGCCATGACCGTGTCACCAGGGCTGTAGTGGAGGCTAACGCAAGTAAACACAGTTTACCCACCTCTGACATTTCAGAAACAGAGTTTATCCACTTCTCACTTCAGAGTTTAGCTACCTCCCAATACAGTAAATGCACTACCTCATAGAGTTTATGCACCACATGCACTCTAGACATTTATTACCACTAGTGTTGATGTAAACATTTAACAGTAACCTTCAACATCATCAAATATGTTCTGAATGTCTTTCATGTATTTTTAAAAACATCGAGTAGCGCATATCAGGGTCCACCGTACTGTAATCTTTTTTCTCTTGTATACCCTCTTCGCTGACCTTTTTTATATTTGTTTTCACAAGATGTTGACAGACGCCTCACAGCAGGAGACCATGGACAGTGTGATACTGGGGATCAGCCCTTGCCCACCTCCACTTCTGATGCTGGGACACAGGTGTACCAGGCTGGCTTTAGTCTGTTGGTTTGTGATGTCATCATATTTGAGTGTTATACTGTATTGGTCATGTGTGTTTCATTCAAGTTTCTTTTTTACATATCTAGGTCGGTGTATCTTTCTTTTCTGTCCCTTTCATCTCATTTGGTGGTGGTTCCCTGCATGTTGCATGTTTTGTTTTGTCTTTGTGTGCTGTTGCTTTGTTTTATACTTTGCACAAAAAATCATTACTTTTTCTCGCCTTTGTAAGTGGTAATAATTGTCGCTGTACCCCATTCAAGGGGTGCTGCATGTCTGCTCCTCTGTCTGTGTGCTTGGATTTTCTTTTTGTTGTTATTTGCATGAAATTTCTTGTATGTAATTCAAAATAATTTACCAATCATTTTACCTGTGCCTTGTCAACTTCTGTGTGCGGTGTTATCTGGGCTCACTGTGTGTCTGCTTGATGTGCTTTTGCATGTATCACTGCATGTATGCATGCATGAAATCATGGGTTTGTGTGTGAGAAAGGGAACCATCAGCTGACCCTCAGGTAAGACCACAATATTGCACACGTTTCCTAGCCTAGCCCTTCATCAGTGTTCCTTGTATGTTTTGTGCCTAACCATTTTTTTATAGAGATTTGTTTACTTCCAACCTGTGTCTTTGTCCTTGTTCAGTAAATGTTTAAATGTTCAGTAACCATTACAAGCAATGCATATAAACTGTTTTTTTTAATCAAAATTCATGTGTTCTGTGTACTTTATAACATTTTAAGGGCAATGGAGCGATCACAACAGAATTAGCATAACAATTCTTTTTATTCATTTTCATCTAAATGAGGCCATTGAAAGCCCTGATAGGTCTGGTCACCACTTTGGAATTGTTGTCTGATGGTTGAAACCACACAAGAGGGTAGAGGCTTCCTTATACTCCTGCCTAAAACCCCATAAGCCCAGCGTATAGCCTGCCTGTACACAGTGTACCGGTATTGCATAGGGATAAGTAGGAAAGATTGTTCAGTTTAAAACTCTGTGAGTAGGTTGAAGACGTCATTTTAAGCCTGTGTCTTATGCATGTTTATTGTGTATGCAACACATCTCTCTCCTATAACGGTTGGTTCAAAGAACTCAGTGTAAAAGATTGGTAAAGTAAACATAAACCATGAACATACTCGTGCGTGCTGGCTTTGAAGGGGACCATGATCTTGCCTGAAGTGTGAGTATGCTATGTGTAGCACAAACGGATTCAGGCAGTATGCCTCAAATCCAGGACGCTATGTTAGGGCACGTTATTTGCTGGCCGCGGGGTGAGCTCCTCGACCAGCGACCAAAACGCGCCCTCCCTACAACACAAGCTCTCCACCACAGTTTCCATGGGACGACACCGCCCACACAGACACCAATTTGCTAAACACAGCGACACAGACACGCTTATTACTCTCTCCCCGTGGCGGTACCCTGACGGTGTCAATGACAATGTCAATCACGGGGAAAACTAGGACTATAATCACACTGAAGACACGACCAGCCTACCTTTCGCGTCGGCTACGCTTTGCAAACAACATTTTCACCGAGAAAGAGTAGTTCTAGCCTGAAAGCTTAGAAATAAACACTAGGGGTTCACAGGTGGGTCAAGCTACATCTAGCATAGCCTTCTATTTCTAGAACTTCTGACTAAGTTTAGGGTACTTATCTGAGCCAACGACATAATCACTGTCACTAGATATAAAAAAAGAAAAACGTTGACTTTCACTTTCGACAGTAAAAAAAAAATTTTATTGTAGGCCTACCCACTGCTATTCATAGACCCAAGCTCTAGCTTGTTGCTGCTAGCAACTCACCAGGACACTTCACCAACTCTCCAGTGATTCTCCTCTGACCATGCATTAATTTCTCTTTGATGGCCATCAGCTGTCGGTATTTCCCCATTCGCCCCTCACACGCCTAACAGGTTCCAAATTATATGGGCCATCATAAATGTTAACTGGGTCTTGCCTAATCTTCCTCATCCCAGTTAGACAGTGCTAGTAGTAGCTGCTATAAGGCTGAGGCTACTTCCACCAAAGATCTTTTTTTTTTTTAAGTATAGGCCTATTTTTTGGACTTTTTGCCTTTATTTGTATAGGACAGTGAATAGTGAGACAGTAAGTAAGTGGGAGAGAGAGATGGGGTGGGACAGGGATATGACCGCAGGTCGGATTCCTTCTTATCTCTGCTTCCACCGATAGACTGTAAAAAAATAGCTTCCCCCACGTCTACCTCATATGACGTCATCGCCGAATAAATAAAAAATAACCGTTACTAACCAAAAACTGGACTTTAACACCATTTTGGAGACATATCTAACTTTATATACATATCTTGAGTGCTTAATGTACCCATTAATTGAAAGTGTTGTTTAACCTGCACCACAGCCTTTTTAACAATGGTCATTCATGCAGTCTAACATTAACTTACAATTACTGTTCATGTTAAATATACACAAAGACAGACTCATGAAAACACAGTTCTTTGTTCACTGGGTATGAACTGCTGACAGAAACAAAACTAACTTTTACAACGAACTAAAATGAGCATACCAAGCTGGTTAACATTAGCAGACCATATAGCTAGCATCAATGCTAATTAAATATACTTCGTGGTGGCAAAGATTGTTAAGGCGGAGCAATCTTTGGTGGTGGTTGTAGCCTAGACTATGGTTGCAGCTAACGTTTGTCAGCTAATATTAGCCAACACAGTTGAAGTAATGTTAGTCTCTTCACAAGCCACACGTACGGTAATAATAATGGCAAACAACATCTTATTAATTCATTCAGGGTAGCTTCATATTATAGCCATGTAACTTAACGTTGCTGGGTGTTTTTGGTTGTAGCAGAGAAGACGGGCTCTGGTTGTAGTATCAGACACTCATTTAGATAACGTTAGCATCTAGAACTAGAAGCTACAAGTTATTATAACTCCATAGGTGGTCATGGTTTCCGAGTGTGTTGCGCTAATATTTTGTCTCCTGGTGGATTTTTAATGTTTGTCAACATCATTCAATGATAATGGTTCATTAAAATCTTGATATAAAGTTATGTAAATAACAGTGATTAATGCACTCTTTCCCCTTTGATTCCCAGGGGTGATCCCCAAAACGGACGGTGGAATCTGCCTGCCTTCATGGAAGTATCACAAGCTTTTTCTAGCTATCTGTTCAAAAAATAAACTGCCAAATAAATAAATGTCGAACTGTTTTATTTCATTGCATGGCTATTGTTGCCCATTGGATGGATTATAAAACATTATATTGTAACATTAATGATTTGCAAACATTTATTTGAATTATTATCAATTAATAGTGATTGGATTAAGGAGAAAAATAAGATACTTAGAATAACCCATAAATTAGGTCAGCATAACCCAGAAATGACAGTGAAAATAATATAAATCCTGGGTTGTATAAGAGAGCCTACCCAACAATTATGTAGGTTTAACCTAGCAGTTTTGTTACGATAACCCAATGTTTGGGTTAGACTAGCAACCCAACTCATTGGAAAATGCCTGAGCTAAGAATGGTTCACAACTTCCAAGCTCTAATGCCAAACAGCTGAAAACACTTTTAAAGAAGTTTGTAGGCAGAGCGTCAAGACAGCAGGTACTGTGGATGAACTAAGTTTTTTCAAGGGTTTGGCCAGCAGTAAATTCAGATAAGGAGGCTACATTTTGCCTAGGCCTGTGGTGAACTCTAATATTTTCAATTTTTTTTTTGTTGACTTGAAATCTTGAGGTAGCTCTGTTGGGGAATTTGTTAACTTATCAACAATGGCAAAAAGAGCACGGGAGTTATTAATTAGTTAATAATGTTACAATTAATGAAGAATGCCTGGCCCTATACATAACTCAGAGTTATAAATGTGGAGTCTCTTTTTGAAGATGTCCTATAGTTAACCTGAAGCTTAGTGTTTCTCCATTTACGTTCAGCTTTCCTACATTCTCTCTTCTGATTTGCTACTGTTGTGATATTCCTCCATGGTGTTTTAGGTTTACTGAAGTCTTTCTAACCTTGGCAGGTGCTATTATACTATATAGAGTCAAGGACCCTGAGAAAATTAGAGCGAAATTGAGTAAGATGGTCTTCCTGCACACATGGTGTCATAGCTACATAGCTAAGGCTTCCATAAAAAGAGTGCTGCATTCTCATTAATTTATTTGTGGTAATTTGATGGTTTTACTGTAAAATTCATTATGATAGTTCATAACACTGTCAACTTATGGATCTTTTACAGTTCAACCATGAAGTATTTATTAACAGTTCTACCATGACCGCTTTTGATGTGTTCATGATAAGTGATAATGGATGACACTGTGTAATTTAATCAAAAGTTTGTTTTTCTGTCATGTTGTTAAACTTTAGACGATACAAGTAGCCTAACATATGAGTAAGTAAACATAAGTATAAGTATATATACTCTTTTGATATTTGATTGAAATTACATAGTGTCATCCATTATCACTTATCACAAATTTGGTCTCTGCATTTATCCCAATCCGTGAATTAGTGAAATACACTCAGCACACAGTGAGGTGAAGCACACACTAATCCCGGCACATGAGCTGCCTGCAACAACAGCAGCGCTCGGGGAGCAGTGAAGGGTTAGGTGCCTTGCTCAAGGGCACTTCAGCCGTGCCTACTGGTCGGGGTTCGAACCGGCAACACTCCGGTTACAAGTCCGATGCACTAACCAGTAGTCCACGGCTGCCCCAACATAGTCTATTTGATGACCACATCAAACATGACGTAGGCTTAAAAGTAGAGGTAGCACAGGATTGTAAAGGATATAAAAAGGGAATTCATGTTTTATTTCATACAGCCTGGTATTATCCCAGAAATGTGATTTACTTTTGAAGTTGAAAATCTTTAGTTGAACTGTAAACTTCATAGTAAACCTCATAATTATGAAGACCTCAGTCTGACTATAAACAAATTGCAGTCAATCATCATCTTTACTTATTAACTGTAAACTTTAAAGTCTGCATCAGACATGCAACCATGAAGTTCATAGTAATGGGAGAGTTCATAGTCAAGTTATGATATATTCATGGTCGAACTGTAAAGGCAATAGTAGAACTATAACAAATTTAAGTTGAACTGTAAATTTCAATGTTTTACTGTGAAATTTTACAGTTAATTTTTTCCTGGGCAGACCAGCATTGATCAACGTTGTCTTTGAGGGCTGCGTTTCACGAACCTGAGCTGATCGAAATGTCCTCCTGGGTTGCGAGAGATGATGACACACTGTGAGTTTCCACTTCTTGTCCCTGCTCTGTCCTTTTTTTTCTAAAGAAACTTTTAATATCCATTTGTCCTTCTGTACACTTATTTCGCTAAGGCTAGTTAGTAGAAGCACGAAACAGCAATGCATAATAGCGTAGAGGCGAAGGTACTTGAAATTGCAACATTTTGCAACAAATGATTCTAAACCTGCCCAGATCACGTCAGATTTTCTTGCGCTGCTGTTAATGCACACAATGGACACAAAACACAAAAGTATCTTCTACGGGGCTATTTATTTCATTCACGATTAGAGTTTTTGTTGTTGTTGTTGTTGTTGTTGACGGCCCATAGATCGGGGCTATCCCCAGAGAATCCGGGGCTATAGCCCCGAATGCCCAGGTCTAACGACGTGCCTGGTGTTCAGTAAGTCACTAAATTGTGTGCTTTTTGTGCCGTAGCCTAGTGGCGTGATTAGAAGTTGTCAATTGACCTTAAATCTAGCATTTGCCATGTATTCCCTACTGCACTCCCTGACGTAGAAATTAAGACCCCCCTACCCACTGTATTAAGGGTGTCACATTGACCTTTGCCTTTTTGCACTTTCTGCCCTTTTGCACATTTAGCGGCCACGCTCTGATATTTCCTGGTAGCTTATTGATTTTAGAAACGACAAAGTGTTGCATGATTGTTTTTTTAGAAAATCTTTAATAAACTTGTATTTTAATAAATGTGGCTCTTCAGTTGTTGTGTGATTCAAGGGTCCTCTATTACCTGCTTATAACCATTACAATCTCTTTGTCTTTCTTGGGTCAAAAGTTTTCAAACATTTATCTGTTATCTAACCGCCTTTGTTTTTTCATCACCACTGTATTCTGTACCCAACCCCCAGCCTCTCCCCCATGGACAAGAATGAGCTTCACTGGGGAGATAGGAATCTATGAGAGGAGTGTTAATGGGAGACCATTGCCATTGTTTTCATTTCAACCATTTGTCTTTCTTTTATTTATTTTGTCTTTTGAGGGACATTTTTGGGGTTTAACATGTTAAGACATATTTTTATTTTTGCTTATAAGCCAATGGGAAATGTTTGCTACATGTTTACGCCTTGTTTGATGTGGGCAAATGTTCAATTGAGTGGATTCATACCCACAACTTGAGTTCTTTATGTTTGCAATTACCTTTTATTTGTTTTTAGTTTTGTATTTTCTTTTTTCTTCATTCATATTGGGATCAGAATTTGTTGTAGTTAAGAAACTATAAAAAGGGGGAGATAGATGGTATTGACTTGAAATACTTTCTTCTCTAAGTTTACTGGTTTTATTGCTCAAATTGTCATTTTTAAATGCTTAATGTTTTGTTTTACTGACCCTCACTGCTAATGCAAAATCTCTTTAGGGATACAGGGATACCCTACCCACGTGAGTCTGTGGATTTAAAAAAAAAAAAAACATCTAAACTTAACCAAAAGTTTATTTATTTTCTCTATATTGGCCTTTGCCAATAGATGCAAACCTATTCATTAATTTGTTTTATTTGCTGTTGATCCGATGCAAATGTTTAGTCTCTGTTTGGAGGTAAATAGCCCTGAAGTGTAAAATGTTAGAAGACCCATAGGTGTGACTGTCTCCAATTGAGAAACTGAAAACATTAGCATACTTTTGTTGACTTGTGAAACTGCATTCACAAGACACTGCTTGACTCTGTTTACACTCATGCCAATGTCTCTCCAAGTTGTTGTAAACTCTTCAGTCTCTCCAGATCTCTTTCATGCCAGAAGGGACAAAGGGAGGTGTGACATGCCTTTGTCTTCTACTACAGACCACTAAGCAAACATCTCAGAAGATCCTTTCAAGGTGACGGACAGCTCCACCAACCAGGCCATGCCACTGGACGAGGTTGATGGACCAGACAACTCCGCCCTGGGCTTAGGTACAGCCCAGAGCAGCAGCAGTGACCAGGCCATGTCATGTCATTGGATGAGATGAGACTGGACGACGCTCAGGAACCACAGGTCCAACGGAACCTGACTCTGGAAGCAACAAAACTGGACTGACTGGAAGCAACGAAAGGGGGTGCCGAAAGCAGCCTCGCACTCCTGCATCATCAAAGACACTCATGGATATTGTTCACTGCCTGCAATACATGTGGACATATTTGGACAGACACAAGGGTGCACGCCGAATGCGGCAGGCCATGCAAACCTTTTGCACTCGCATTACACTTACACTGAAACAATGCAGACACATTCACGTCTCACTGATTTGCCCTACATGAAGAGGACCCTTCTCCAACGGAGGAGAAATGCAACAATGGGTGTATGCTGAAGGCTGCATTTCCTTGCTCACGCACACACTTACATTGATTATGGACTGATTATGGACTTTATAAAAAATGTTTTTAAAAAATGTGAAATTGTTCAAGAATGCTCATGTTTATGGAATCTTATGTTAAAATTCAAATCATTCAGACTTGAAAAGGGGGTATTGATAGCAATAATTTTAGGGTTTCAAGACTAGTTTTGGTTAGCCATGTGGCCCCTCTTGGCATTAAACAACGACACCCTCCCCTCCCCCAATGAAATGCTAATGTACTGGTTCCAAGGGCTATCAGATCCACAAGACAAAGGATGTTACCTTGCTATAATGTATCCATGTGTCATGAAATGTAAATATATTCATGTTTGGTATCATTGTA
The DNA here is from genome assembly GCF_017589495.1 of Alosa alosa. Taxonomy (NCBI): domain Eukaryota; kingdom Metazoa; phylum Chordata; class Actinopteri; order Clupeiformes; family Clupeidae; genus Alosa; species Alosa alosa. Next base: position 17,111,274 of record NC_063192.1, on the reverse strand, counting down.
ATAGTCTCAGTACAGGGATTGTAATGATTTAATTGTAAGAATGTTTGGAACGTGCTATAAGTGATTTTTCTGATGTATAGGATATCTCTCCTCATGCTGATCAGATAAGAATTGGTAGGTGTAAAGTAGGTGTGAGTAGGTGTGTCTGATGCCATCTGGAGAACCAACCACGTGGGCTTGTTTTGCCGCCAAACTTCTTTCTTTGTTTAACCCATACAAAAGTGACTAACTTGCATAGTTAGTTAGAAGAACTAGAACTAGATGGAGAACTGAAGAAGAGAGAGAGAGAGGATGATCCAACAGAGGCCATGGCCTCTGTGCCATGGCCTACACAGACCATAGACCATTTTTACCCTCTCTGCTTGTAACAGAATAAACCTGATTCCTGAGTTTTCCTGAAGTTTGCCAGTCTAAGTTAATATTAAGTCATTATTCACCACAATTACTTTCACTCTTCCTTACTTGAATCACCTTTGAAAATAGAGGATTGAAGTAGCCTAGTGGGTGTTTGGGAATTAACGTTGACTCAGGTGCTTTTTGAGATTTTGAGCAGAAATGTCCCAGCCCGGTGTTTAAGATGCATCATAGAGAGGTTATCTTTAAGGTAGCCTATATATTTTCCATTAGAAAACCATCACGTTAGCGAACGTGGTCACTTAGCTCCTGCTAGTAGCCTAGGTTATGGTCATAAGAGAATGGGATGACAGTCGAAAGATAGAATTAGTGCTGTTATCAATTTGCTTGGTAGCCTATAACTGTATTTATGGTTTTCTACAAATACATAATCAAATTGGGCTCCATCACTCAACCAATGCTAACGGTAACATTATTTTACCTACCTCCTAGGCTATAATTTACAAGATTAACGTAGCCTACCTGCAGTAAAAACCAAGCATGTCTGATAAACATTCTCAGATTTATTTCGGCTTCAAGAAGAAATTGGAATTACATTTCATGTGGAAATCATCCTACCCTTATTAGACGTTCTCTGCGCTAAACTACAGTGTTGTCCTTGTCTTTCCAACCTACTTTAGATTAACTTCCAACAAAATTACGTCTCACTGCAACGATGCGCCATCTGATGGTCAAAGTGCGGGGAGGGAGTGGCCCCCGGGGACCAAACGAAATTTTTCCGTAAAAGTCTAGTGGGGCTACTACATACACACCAAATTTCATGTGTCCCGGTGTTTCGGTGTCCCGGGTATCGTTGACCAAAATTTCAGGAAGTAGATGACTTGGGGGGAAATAAATAAATAAATAAAAAGAATAAAAAAAAACTTTGACAATACCTATATTCGCTAGCGGCGGTCATAATTAGTGCTGTTATCAATTTGGTTGGTAGCCTATAACCGCATTTATGGTTTTCTACAAATACATCAATAATCAAATTGGCCTCCATCACTCAACCAATGCTAACGGTAACATTATTATGCGAAGCTAGCGAATCGGTCATATAGGGATTGGAAATTTTGTTTGGTCCCTGGGGGCCACCGAATCCCAGAAAATTCAGTTTTTCCTAAATAACTACCTGAACCGTGGCACCGAGGATGAAGAAATTGTTATGGTATGTTGGTCTCAAGGGCCCACATCAACCTAGCCCATAATCACTCATTTGTGATTTGCCCCGGTAAAAATGAAAATGCAATATCATTCTGCTTTAATCACCCCTCTCTTCAGTTAAGATGTTCAGAACTGCACCAAATTTCATGTGTATGATTAACCTGACATTCTCTGGGGGTATGCCAAGTTTCGTAGAATTTCATCCATGGGGGGATCTAAAAAAATTAAGTTATGTGTACATTTAGTGACTGTACACTCATTGGCCTGTAGATGATGGTGGTGCACACATACACACACACACACACAGGCACGTACATACTATCGGTATTGGCAATTAGATCGGGCAATACATAATTACAAATTCAGTAGGATTAAAGGAAAGCCAAATATTCATCATCATCATTTGGCTGCATTTCCAGTATTGGTGTTACGTAGTCGTTTGTCCACCAGATGGCGCATCGTTGCAGTGAGACGTAATTTTGTTGGAAGTTAATCTAAAGAGGGTTGGAAAGAAAATAGACGCTTCCTACAAGGACAACACTGTAGTTTACCGCAGAGAACGTCTAATAAGGGTAGGATGATTTTCACATGAAATGTAATTCCCATTTCTTCTTGAAGCCGAAATAAATCTGAGAATGTTTATCGGACATGCTTGGTTTTTACTGCAGGTACGTTAATCTTATACAAGTTGTATCAATAGCCTACGACCTAGAAGAAACATTCAGAAAAATCCATGGCATGACCTCTCTTCTTGATAGCTGTTGAAAACTGAATGGAAATGACAAGGATTGTTTTGTTTGTTAATTAATTAATAAATAAATAAATAAATAAATAAATGTAAAATATATACAGTAGGTATTAGAAAGCTAGATACTGCATTGGGCTCCAGAACGTACGTAAATAGTACCGCCATGGTGCTCATGTTGCTTTGCACTTTACAACATAAGAAAAATCAGGCCATAGGCCTACCTGACTCAATATGCTATCCAACTCCTGATGATAGCCCTCATTCCCAAAAAGGTTGGAGACCCTGGTATAACTAATGTATGCTTCAGGAAGGGTTAACAGAATGTAACTTGCTGAATAATGTAACTTGCTGAATAAATGCAGTAATTGTTGCATGGGATTTTGCCATATGCACAGAGCTGAAGTTAAATTACATGTTTAGTGTAAATTTGTTTGATGGCCTATATTGTTATTGTTTCTCTCTCTCTCCCTGTCAGCCTGTTTGGTTTTTCTTAGGTAGTTGTGTTTCAATTTGATTCCTTCAAATGCGCCACTAACTATCAAAATACCAATGCGATGTTTGAAGTTGCAGTGCTTGCTTCTAAAGGTAATGCCAGGTGTCATTCTGATTGGTTTAAAGGATGTTATGCCGAAAACACACCCATGACTGATTAAAAAAACATAAGAGCCACCTTTTTGCACCAGGCGCCTGATGTTTGATAACAAAACCACCCTGAGTGTGGACTGGACAAACCCCTAAATGTATTTAAGCTATTCGCTAGTGACCATGTGTTTTAGATTGCCAAAATAGGGCCTGTTATGTCTTTTTCACTGATCCAAGCACATCAGTACAAAAATGAAAAGTAACTTGTAATTTGAGTAACTTAATAACAAAGTACTTTTTTACTTTTACTCGAGTAGGTTTGTCCATTTGGAATATTTACTTTTACTCAAGTAAGCTTAGATTTTAAAGGAAGTAATTGTACTTGAGTATAGATTGTCAGTACTCTATCCACCACTGCCTGATACAGGCATCGTTATCTCGCGACTCGACTACTGTAACATTCTCCTGACGGGCCTCCCAGCCTGCACTAAAACCCTTCCAGTTGATCCAGAATATGCTACCTCCAGACTGCTGCATTCCTCCAATGAACACTGTCACCCGTATGCTGAATGGCAATCCAAACTTTTCTCATCTGTAGTTACACATTGGTGGAATGCATTACCAGTTCCTACCAGAGCAGGAGTGTCCTTCTCTGTCTTCAAAAACCTCTTGAAGACCCAACCCTTCAGAGTACCTCCTCTCCTAGGACTACAAACAACTGGCCATGCTTAATCTAGCACTAGACTATCCCTCTTCTCCTTCCCTTGACTTAACTTTGCGTGAACTGTAATCCTATTCTATGTGAATAGTACTTATTGCTGCACTAACATGTCCTAGTCGCACCGCACCTTGATTGTTCCCTCTTTTTGTAAGTCGCGTCAGATAAAGGCGTCAGATAAATGACTAAATGTAAATTCTTGAATGATTCTTAATTCTGACTACACAAATTCTGATCACACTACATGAACTTGCATATGGTACTAGTTGGTATCACAGGGGCCAAATTTAAAGGGCCTTGTCCATGAGTATGTGTGAAGAATTACATAGATTTATGGTAAAATATGTAACTATTAGTTGATAGTTTCTGCTGTCAATCCCTTTTCACCTTAAGAAATCCATATTTGTCAGACAAAATGGCCGCCATGGTCCCAGGTGCTAAAACCGAGGCGCCTATGATTCTAAATCTGGTCAACTTTGTGAGTTTTTCTATCAAAAAGTTTTACATATTTTTCTACAAAGTGTTCCATTTTTGTGTTTAACTGCTATAAGGAATTACAGTTGTTAAATTGGAATATACCATTGTAGGTTACAGTCCGCTTCTTTTAACACAAACTGGTAAAATAGTCCTTCAAAATGGCTAGGATACTTTTATGCTTTACATTCACATTTCAGAACATGTACTTTGTTACTTTTACTTGAGCAAAGAAGTTAAATCACTATTATACTTTTATTAGTCTTTTTTTTTACAGAAGTATCTGTACTTCTACTTGAGCATGGAAAGTGTGTACCACCTCTGCTAAGAAGAAATATGGTAAGTAAGCACATGCTTAATCTTAAGTTTATAAGGAAAGATGTCTCCCGTGTATGAAGTCCCTGGCCTCAAAAAATGGAGGAACCCCTCAGCTAACTGATGGTGCATTATGACTGGAAGATTATATTCTTTGCTTTGTTTTAAGGCATTCTGTGGGATGCCATTTAAGAACTTAAGGCTCTTTGTCATGTTTCCTTACTGATCCTTAGGGCCAAGCATGTGATACCTTCTATTGCTCTCATTTTTCATGCTTCCTTTGTCAAAGAAACAATGCCCTGTCCATCCATAAAACAAGCCTTTATTGAAATAATATATTAAAGTCCTTAGCCAGAAAACATTTGATCCAAGGTTCTTAGTTGTAGCTTAGCTCTTTTTAAGCCAGGCACATGACATCCATAAGCTCTGGTAGAAATCAGTCTGGCTAGGCCTGACTCCTACCCAGACTCTCATCTTTAACAGTGTCTCATTTAAACACATCATATAAAAATGCTTAAAAATGCTGGGTTGGAAACAACCCAAATTGGGTTATTCCTAGCCCAGGTACCTGGGTCACTATTGGACCGACCTTGGGTTGGGTTAAAATAACATAATCCATTGGGTTGGTGACTTTAACTCTAAATTGGGTTACTTTTATCAAATCAACTATGGGTCATTCTTACTAACATGATGGGTCAAAATAAGCCAGAAAAATGGATATGACCTACCAGCCCATTACTGGTTCATATTTACCTCTCTGTTGGGTTATATATATATATATATATTTGACCCACTATTGGGTGTTTATGGCTTATGGATTTCCAAAAACATATTTCTATACTTTATTTTACTTATGTACAAGGTGAAAAAGGGCTGAAATAGACATAGGAGAATACATTATATTAATTTTGATATTTTTTATTGATTGCCACAAATGGACAGTACAAAAGTAAAAAACACTGTTTCATTTCATTCAAACACTGTTTCATGTCATTTTGAACAACAATTTTACTAAAATCTAAAAAACATTTTACAAAAAAACTCAAAAAAAATATACAAAAAACAAAAAAAACAATTAACTAGCAATGCTCATAAAACAGTAGTGTACTGACAACAGTAGAGAGAACTTGTCCAAAATACCTGTGCATCCTGCAGGAGCTGATCTGAGAAATCTTTGATCTTGAATACAATGGATGAAATGTGTCTTGTGAAATGTGTCTTATCCAAACAGGCAGCCAGCCACTCTAGTGACTACTCTCTCTCAGCCTCTAGCCTACCATAACACAGAGTAAGAAGTATAGACACATAACACACATCATACACTAAAATATGTCAGAGAGAGAGAGAGAGAGAGAGAGAGAGAGAGAGAGAGAGAGAGAGAGAGAGAGACTTTTCTTCCTACCCAAATTAAAACCGAAACAGGCAGCCAGCTACTCTAGTGACTACCAAGTGGAATCTCTATCAGCCTAGTAGTAGAAACATTGTCTTTAATATAAAGATACCTGCTAGCTAGCCACCATGCTCTCGGGTCAAACTAACTTGACTGTATGTAGTTTTAGACTAAGACAGCTAGTTTGATTGCAGGAGAACAGACTAGACCAGTGGTCTCCAACAGGTAGCCCATGGGAAGGCTATGAGGCGCCCCCAGCGCACCTCCTAAAAATAGCCAACAGGTCGCCTGCAGATCACGCTCTAAAAACACACTCCATTGTGAAGTTTTCAATAGATATTTAAGTCTAGACCAGAACCATATTAAGAATGAATGTAGCCATACATCCGTAACATTAAATTGATATTGGTGATACCTTACAAATTTTAGCTGCGTAAAAAAATTAGCGTTTGGCTCCAAATCCGTTTCCCATTCAATCTTTAAACAACAACGGAAGCGGAGCGCATACACGCTGCTTGCACGCATAGACAGTAAAGGGGGAAAAAACTTGCTCGTCTGGTGTAGCCAATGGAAGCATATCTTTGCAAAAGTTCTGTGGCCATTCCATGTTTGTCAAATATAGTTCTTGCATGATTGTTCAAGGACTGAAAAAAAATTGCTTTAGCTCACAGGCCTTTTCTCCTCCGTAGGCTACTGCCGTATAATAGCACTGAAAATTTTGTGGCATGCATGACTGAGCAGGACGGTGCATTATCTTTTTTGTCAGATCATGGAGAGATTTCAGGTGCGCAAACTCTTAAAAGGAGTCTTCATATATTAGGGTGCTGTGGGCGATTACTATTGAAATGTTAAAACCGAATTGTCCACTGAAACCAGAACTTAAACAACCCCTGAATTCATAATAGTGGGTGGGTATAGATTGGGCACAAATTGTAAACAAAATTATTAATTGCACAAAAAGATTGTTTTGTTTTCTTTTTTGTTAAAAAATTAGATTTGATTCCCCATGCAAACTTTGAAATGAACAAACTGAACAAAAATGTTGGTAGTGTTGCATATCATATATGATATTAAAGTATTGAAGAATGAAAAATACAGATGAAAATACAGTTGCTTAATGTATAAAACTTATAGGCCTACACAATATTGATAATTTAAAAGTAAAAATCACATAGGCCTATTATTTAGGAGGACTACCCTCGCAAAAAAGGGGTGAGGGTCTGTCTGTTTCAAATGAGTAGCCCTCCACATGATTTCGGGTCTTCAGGTAGCCCTCATTCCCAAAAAGGTTGGAGACCCCTGGACTAGACTGTACAGGTCATGTAACTGAAATGAGTGTCTGTGAGTGACACAGCTTTAATTGCTTACAAAGTTGCTTTACAGACTCTGTTCTGTGTCTGCGTGTTAATTAACTTACATTCAGGAGAGCTCATCACTGGGTGTCTCTTGTTGCCAATCATCTTGTGCCACTAAGAAATACAGAAAAAGGGCCCGTTACACAAATAACAGCATCACCCAGGTCCAACTAACAGAGCTAAACGAGTGACCCCACACCAGTGTGTGTGTGTGTGTGTGTGTGTGTGCCTGTGTCAGTGTTCTCCATCTGCATGTTAAATAGCTTACGTTCAAGAGAGCCCAGCCCTTCATATTTGGCTTCCTTCTGCCAATTAACAGTTGTCACTATGAAATGATAACATACATTACATGTAAAAATATCTTACTATCTATAGTGTTCTGAAGGAGCTCTGGAAGAGGGTGGTGTGGAGGCCGCTGTAACAGTCCTTCGTTATGATCCGGTGTCACTAGAAAATAAAGAAAAACTAAATTATTGGAGTGAACAGTACATCAAGTTTATCACAATTAGATAAACTAATGTCAGTGGGCTGAGTAATTGCCACACGTGCAACTCATTTTAACCCAGGTCAATATAAGAGGCTAACATTTACATTCAGTATGTTAACAATAGGCTATTTACCGGGCCCTGTTTTGTTACAAGTATGTCTAGGTGAGCCATGGGATAAATGTTGAGAACTCCTGGTTTAGGCTAAATAATTGTGATTTCAATTTTGACCTAAATTATGGTTATTATTCCATTATTGAGCAGCACAGCAACGAAAACGGCAACAGCACAGCTGAGCTGTACAATACATCCAGTAAAAAACAATTGCTGTTGGGAGTAACTGTACATGGCTATGAAACAGACACACATAGTAAATGTAGGGAACAAACAGGGATATACAATTTGATTAAATAAGGGATTGATGAAGCAGTAGATTTCAGTATGTAAGGCAATGTTTGAGTAGTAGGCTAGTTAGATCTATCTGCTCATATATTGTGTTCCTGATGACAAACTTCACATGACTGAGACCAAAGTGAACTTCAGCTAAGAACCAAATTTTAGATGCTAGGGTGATGATGGTCAAGGTTTTACTGTGTACCTGTGTTTCTGGAATATGAGTGGGGCTGAACATTGCCTGTGGAACAGATAATCATGTAGGGAGCATTAGTTTATAGACAATTTGAGGACCTTACAATCAATACATTATATGACAAATATGTAGACCAGGTTGATCTAGGCTACTGTGCAATGTGAATGTAGAGGATGTTTTTGTAAATGTACCGAGTCAAAAAAGCAAAATTACGTCCGAAGCACCACTTTCAAGCTTGCGTTGTCGTTTTCAGGTGAAATGGCCTTTTGATGCTAGGGGCACTACTACTTGTATACATGATCGCATCAAATCGCTAGCGCTATTTTAAAAACACTAAGTCCAAACCCTTTCATTTTAGTAAACTATGTATACACGAACAATGTTCTCAATGCTCGAGTTCATGTGTAAAGACACTGATAATACTTCGATCAAAGTTTCAAGTTGTGTCGAGGCTTCTTAGTGTTTTAAAAATAGCGATTTTGACACCATCATGTAACAAAATAGTAGTGCATTCAAAAGGCCACCCCACCCGAAAAGGACAACTCATAGAAGCTTAAAAATGGCGCTTCGGACGTAATTATGGTTTTAAACGAAAGTTTGATTCAGGTACATTCCCAAAAACATCCTAGGATGCATTTTGGCAGAGTTACGCTTGAAGTTCTGCTTTAGTTTAAGTTGAACGTAAATGCCAAACATGTAACCTCTGGTCCCTCAGATTCAAAAGAAGTACCGAACTTCACCTCTGCTATGGCCAGCGAAGTGGCAAGCTAACTAACTAGCTATCTACCTACCTAACGTTTGCTGAAAACACATCACGGTAAAGCACTTTCTAACCACAACAGACGTCATAGAATACAGTATCTGATTAAAAACACTTCTACAATGAGTTTACTTATGTGTTATCCTATAGGCCTACAGTATGTAGTATCGTAACACCCCCAATTATCACCACTTTTGTTCAGAAATTCTAAAACAACGATGTTTTTTAACACTTCAGAATAACATTTGCTAAATTAACCTGACATTTTTCAGTAGCCATAGGTGTGTAGATTTGAACAAAATCTGGTTTGTTTGTTAACGGGAGCATTTACTGCCTGAAATATCCGATTTTGTTTAGCACGCTCGGAGTTATAGTGCTGACCTGATGGGTCGCCTATTTACACCGTTTCAACGGCACATGAACGGTTAGACCGAGAATTCTCGTCGTGAAATTAAAATTCCACTGGAGCTCCAAGCGGTTGTGTACACGCAGCCTTACAACACTGTCTGAGTCACGGTAAAATGTCATTTTTGGTACATAGCTAATTTAGTGTGGGTGGTTGCGTTTCTTTAGGAGTCTGCTGTCTTGGTTTGTATAGAAATTGATATTAAGTGACGCATACACGCAAGACGGTGGAAATACGGGACCGACGGTAATAGGGGAAGTTCCGATAAGTTAGCAGCTAGCAGCTAACATAACCAAATAGCTTGAATAACACCTTGTGTAGCAACGTTAACGTTACCGTTAATGTTAACCTTAATATAACGTTACTATCTCCAAAAAGTAAGCCTTCACCGGATTAGTCTATGCATTCTACCAAATATCATATCATATATATATATATATATATATATATATATATATCATATAAATTGTGGCATACGGATTTTACACAAGTTCAACATACCTTCACGCTTACACTGCCGGCTTGTCGCTTGATGTGGAGGACCAACGGTTGCAATCAAAGATTCTAGAACACTGTTCCACAATGGCACGGGTATCAATACTGTTGTCTTCACATGTCTTTGCGTGTCAATCCAACTGGTAGACTATTTAAGCCATAGACTGTATATATAGTCTATGATTTAAGCAATATAGCACGAGTGAGAGTGGGGTTGGTCATGGATATTCCCACGGGTGTTGTTCGGCCGTAGCCACGAGGCCGGAGGCCGAGTGGCGCAGGCAACAACAGCCGTGGGAATATCCATGACCAACCCCATGATCACGAGTGCTATATTGCTTTTATACAACAATTCTACCACAAACTAAATAATCTGAAAACACCCCAATATTGTTTAAAAATGTTAAAGGTTCAGTATGTAGGAAATAATGGAAAATAAACTGTAACCATTCCAAAAATGATCACCATATGTTGTCAGAGAGTAAGGAAACACGATGAACTGAAGTAATGGCTTATTTGACAACATTACTCTAACCTGTAAAACCCATGAAAAAAAATGAGTTACGGGGCGGAATCTCTTGGAATTTTCGTTGATGTTTTGAACGATTCATTCTAGAATAGCGTATTAATAATGGGCTAGCACGTCCTCCTATTTGGGATGCCAAATTAGCAAAAGCCAACTGTCAACAGCTGTCAGTTGTAGTCATGAACCCTCACGAGGCAGGCAAATTTACAAAATTAAAACAAGAAACAAATTAAGTGGACATCGGAGGAGCTTCCTGATATGGTGACGTCTTCGTCAAACGAAGAATATCAAGTCTGATGCAGAGCTGGCCATATTTCTCCACAACAGGTAGCCTAGGCTAAACTTCATCTGCATCGCTAACTTCAGCTAAATATGTTAACGTTGGTTAGAGAGGTATTTTTTGTTTTCACTGTTTCCGTAATGTGTAGGTAGCTGGGTCATGGTTGGAGAAACGTTAAAGCAGCTGCAGGTCAACTAACGTTAGCTGAGTCTTCATTACATCTGGCAACCCAGAAGAGGCTCGCGTCTGGTAGTCTTGAGAACGTTCACCTGTGTTTTGATTTTGGCCTACAGAACGTTCGGTAACAATCCTACAAATCGCACCTTTAATTTCGACATCGTTCTTACGCATCAAAAAACAGTTCCCTTTTCAATAGACAGCGTCTTGGTTGCTAGGTAACCAACATTCCAGATCCCTCTTTACGGGTCTTTGTGGTTTACGTGTCTTCTTGAAAGAAATTTTGAAAGTCGGGCTGAAATCACATTCATATCTAGCTTTGCTGCATGCATGTTACAAGGACACTGGGCCATGTTATGTAAGGGACATGGTACTGCAGAAAAACGGAAACATAGCACATTGCAGAACCACTCGACTTTATTAATTTATGGTGAATAAATTTTACACTGCTGTGCACAGCCCCATATGTTTTTCTGACACGATGCTAGCACGTTAGCTATGTACTTGTAGATAACTATGCTAAGTTATCTACAAGTCTCCTCCAAGTGACAATCATATTATAGGCCCTACACAATGCTGGCAATGCTGAGAACAATTAGCATCCTCGTTTATCTTACTTACATTGAGTTGGCTGTGTAGCTTAATCCACAGATGTGGTGAAGCACTGTTTCGTTATGGTTTGCTAAGGAGTAACCCATTGCTTAAAATAGTGGAGAGCTGGGATGAGAACATTGTGTCAAATCTTCGCATTGTATCGCGGAGTGATTTATTATTAGCTGTGCAAAGTCTGAGTTGAAATGTCCAGGTATATTCCAACTCATGGAACGTCTCTCGGCCAATCAGAAACAAATAAATAGTTCCATAGAACCCACCCATAGAACTGGGTGTATTACATTACTTTTTGTGCTCTCAGCCACTAACCCAGCACCTGGGTCTTAACCCATTTCACCCCATCGGTCACAATTGTGACCGAAAAAAAAAAGTACTTATAAGCCTCTAAAACTGTAACTGTATCTAGATGCACACATACTTCTACACCTACAAACACATACACATACTCATACATACACACATACAGAGAAATACACACACACATACACACACTCACACACACACAGATATACACACTCACACACACACAGACATACACTCACACATATACACATATTCTCACACACACACTCACAGACATACACACACACACATATTCTCACACACACACACATGCACACACACACACACACACACACAGACATACACACACACTCACATACACACTCACACACACACAAATATACACACTCACACACACAGATACACACAGACATACACACACACTCACATTCACACACACACAAATATACACACTCACACACACAGATACACACACACACATACACACAGACATACACACTCACACATACACACACACACAAATACACACATTATGATAACCCAATGAAAAGTAAAAAAGTCATTAACCCAGTGCTTTAGTTAAAATAATAACCCAGCACTTAGAACAATATGGGTTATTGAAGTAATGGAACCAACTATTGAATATGGGTCCTAGATGTTGTGTGAAACCTGAATTTAAGCAAGATTCTTCACATTTCCTTCCATCTGCTCCAATCCTCCTGCTTCCCTGTACAGATCTCTAAATTATTATATGAATATATGATTGGTCTCCCATTCAATTTACTAGTCAAATAGGATTGTATGCAAAGCCTACCACACTTTGTGGAGATTTGTGGTTGCGTTTGTACCCTCCGCCACCTGTGGTATCTTTATATATATACATATATATTTGGCTGACACTTATCCAAAGTGAATTATTATGTAAATTATTACATGGCCCAGCTCTTTAACCACTACGTTATCACCACCTCTTAATAATTGTAGTAATTACTGCAGTACCAGTGGTAATTTTTAGTATCTTAAGAATGAACATGTGTCTTCTTCTTCTTCTTGTTGTATTTTTGCTAAATGTGTCCATAAACCTTTCAGATCTTGCAGGTAAAATATATTTGAAAACAATTATCCCTATCCATATGCAATGGTCTGCATATTTTATTAATAGAGGTGATTTCACCAGAGTTGAAAAATATGACAAAATATCTGTTATCCAAGAGATTGTGGTTTTAGCTTTTAGACAAACAATGGACCAATAAATATTTGATTAGTGGTCACTAAAGTCTTTATTGCAGATGGGATGAAAGTTGTGACCACTATTAAAATCAGTTGTTAACACCTTGTAATCAGTTTCCCAACAACCACGATCTCACAGACGCATACAAAATGCTGATGGATTAAGACAAGTACCAGTAATTCTGCTCAGTCCACAACAAAATCTGCTGAACATGTTTGTAATCATACATTCTATTTACATTTAGACGTCTGTGCCCAGCTCAGGCTATGTCAATGTGTATGTCTCAATATACAAGACCACCATGGGGCACCAAACTCCTCATGAAAGCTGAGGAGATTAAAATGGAAATGATGTTTTCCATTGAAGTATTACATAGTGGTGTGACCAATTTAAGAAGATAAACATGGTACCCCTTAAGTGACTGGATATAAACCCAGAAGTCACAAAGCCATTTCAGACATTCAGTGTTTGCCAAGAAGGCTACCTAATAACATTCTGATTTTTTTTTTTTTTTTTTTTTAGAGAAGACAATGGGATATGGGTTACATAAGGTTAGAGTTAAATTTGTGAGTCCAGTGCGTATGAGCTTGGAGTGGATTTCAGTAAGCTGAACAGAGGTGCAGTGAGGATTTAGACTAATTGAAATGACATTCTTTTTGCCAAAACTTCCCATTGCCACTAGGGGGCAGCACACAACAGAACACATTGTGTTCACGCACATTTCAAAATCACAACAGAACACACATGAACAAACATCTCTAGGTGCTACCAAGTACAGTCAATGGTACTGCATTTCATATTGTGATGGGTGTGAATGCATAGAATATCTCTGCATCTTTGGCTTACATTATAGAATAATTAGTAAAGTTAAGTATATAAAGGCAAATGGTGGGACAAACAAAGTGAAACTAGCATTTCAATACAAAATATACAAACTCCAGTGCTTCCCACATAGTCTCTATTCAAAATGAGTAAGCCTGTGACCATTAATTATACATGACAGAGCTTACATGGGATTACTAGAGAGGTAGATCAGTGTAGGAAAGAATTGGCAAAAATGAAATCCAAATGGCAGTTTGCCTCTAAGTTTTACCAAGTTTTAAGCTTCTCCCAACACTCTTCCAACTATCACTAATGCAGTTGAATAGCTTCATGCTTCATGAAACCATCTGGGATGTGCAATAGGAGAAAGTATGTTTCTTTGCAGTGATAAACTCGTTTGAGTTTAAAGTTTATGCAACAGTCTGTCCAAACAAAAGCAATCTTCCTACTACACCAGAAAATAATTGGCTGTTGCATAGAATCTGACCTACTTTTGGCAAGAAAGTGCGTGTTTGTGACTATAGTTACACAGGACAACAGATATCAAGATCAATAATCTATTGAGTGTATTACACAATGCATCTGATATGCCTTTCCGTTAACAGCTACAGTATGCAATGCAAAATCGAGAATACAATCACAAGTGACCAATGCAAGTCTATTCATCATGTTTTCAAAAGCCGATGATGCCAGTGGAAACAAAGGGAGGAAATAACAATATGTCATAATATAAATGTCTATTTGGCATATATAAAAAGTTACAAAACAGGATTAAGCCTTTGCATCTGTGAACTACAGGTATAGTCTCCGTTTCATCTTCAAGCACTGGATGTGTGTTGGTTAGAATGCATTCAACTCTTTTTCCTCTGCCAAGGAACTTGACTGAAGACAGTGATATTTTCTCCACCTTGGGCCGATACACATGTGGAAGTTCAAGGAAAGGGAACGTACAGAAAAGGGGAGTTGTTCCTGTGCCAGCTTCCATCTGCTAGACAACACCATTCCTGAGAGGCTCTGGGCAGAAGCAGCCATTGACTTTTCCTCCAGGTTCCCTCCCCAGGTCTTTGCCATTACTCCTCGACTGCCATCTCCGTGCCAGGGGCTCCAGGAAGAGTGAGACAGAGGAGAGCAGGTAGCACACTCCCGCTAGGTAGAAAGAGCAATCGTACGTCTGGGTGTAGTCATACAGAAAACCTGAAAGGTGAGAAGCTCAGTCAGGCATTCACACATATCTATTTTTGGAGGGTTAAGTTCACAAAAAAAAAAAAAAAAAAACATGTGATGAACTTTCAGATGTTAGAAGACCATATATCTCTCTTGAAACTTATTTTGAATGGATCTGTAATACAAAATTGTAAATGGATACATTGGTCAGTGGAAAATGTAGCAAGCTGGACTGAAAATAGGCATTTTAGGAATAATTTTGGAAAGCTTAAAAAGCTTTTAAGAGAATACTGCTTCCATGAAGACAAAGCACTCCTATATAAGTTTGGGCTTTTGCCATTTTTAACCAGCTGGGTGGTTGTATCAGTCATAACTCAAGACACTGGGGTCATCATGGAGCCCTGTAAACTCAAAGCCCCCAGAGAGTCAGCCAAACAGCACACACCACACTATTTCTGGACCCCCTCTCCCTCCCGACTCCCTAATCACATCTTGACCTCTCGAGCAAGTCTGACAAGCTGGTTTGCGTTAGCCCATCTGGGAACTGTGACACCAGGTTCAACAACAACCCCACCCAAAGAGGCCCCCCTTCACAAGATAGTGAGAGAGTGTGGAATAGTGTTTCCAAGAACCGTGACATTCTCAGGTTCTGGGTTAACCTTCCCCTTACTTTAAAGGACACTCCAGAAAAACAAGTAGGTCACAACTACCAGAAGAAAGTTTGTTGTACATTTTTCAGTTTTTAATGCTCCTCCGGTTTTACCGGCCAAACTCAGGCAGGATCAACCTACACAGAGAACACTGACATTTGAAGATAATGGTGAACATGTTCTGGCAGCCTAACAGTGCAGCACACCCTCTCAGCCCCCCCACCCCACGCAGCAAGCATGTGCACTCCACCTCTCACCTGACGTCATTTCATCACCATCTGATACTTGTGCACACATACCTGCAAGCGGAGGGCCCGTCAGGCAACCAAGCCCCACAAAAAACATTGAGAAGCCCATCGAGTTGTTTACTTTCTCAGATCCCACCAGATCTACCTGTGAAGGTAAAGCAGACAAAAAGTTAAACTGTAGCCTCTCAAAAGAGGTTGAGTGACATTTGGAGGGTTTTATTGCCATTGAAGGTGAATGATGTGGGAGTTTGTTTTTCTTTGGCATTCACTTTGTTGTGGGGGGAGGGAGAGGTTAGAACTGAATCTGGACAGAGCATGTGGACTGCTACCTGATTGATTTACAGACCTCAGGGGCCCCTCTCAGCTGAGCACACTGGTATGGGAGGTGCAAAGCATGACTTCATTTCAATAGGCCTTTGAGAGAAACGGCTCTATCTACCTATCAACACAGCATGTAGGGAGAGAACGTCCTACGTGGCATACAACATCTTGCAAACACTCACAAAAGCACAGCTGCCACCGATCAAAGCTGATAGCATGCTAACTGGTGTCTTTTGGCGATAATGTTGGCAACGTTGTGTTCTTCTCTTCAAGCTTCTCTTGAAACTTTGCAGAGCGGTCCAGCACAGACCACCAAATGACAGGTGTCATCTATTCTTTCCATGACAGGTGTCATCTATTCTTTATTAAAATTCTATGAATTTTAGGATTACTGTATACCAAAACTAGGTGCCTATTACACATTCTTCAGAAAGCTGTCAACTGTATACTGCTGCTTATATTTACTTATGTACAGTAAATGTCAGTTCTTCAATTTTTACTCTGGATATTAGCACAAGACTAATCATTGCAAATCAGTATTGATTGACTGGAACACCACAACAGATTTCTGTGACATAATACTGGTTCTGTTGTCTCTTAAGTAAATCAGGTTTTCTAGGCCAAGTATACCTGCGTACTCAAGGAAATTGGTGTCTGCATTTATCCCATCCGTGAATTAGTGAACACACAGAGCACACAGAGTGAGGTGAAGCACACACTAAACCAGAGCAGTGAGCTGCCTTGCTACAGTGGCACTCGGGGAGCAGTGAGGGGTTAGGTGCCTTGCTCAAGGGCACTTCAGCCGTTCACACTGGTCAGGGATCGAACCGACAACCCTCCGGTTCCAAGCCCGAAGCCCTAACCAGTAGGCCACGACTGCCCCAAAGGCCAATAAAGGCCAATACCCACTGCCGATGACATTGGATTTGACGCTCAAGAGATAGAACAATTTTCGAAGCTTTGGCGTTGACACGCATTAGACGCCACCATTGGGCTTTGCTCCGTTAAAAGTAATGATGTAAACTTTGGCGTCACTTGACGTGTGTCAGGTGCGTTGGCCTTAAATGAAGCAGGAACAAAGATTGTTTTTCAGTGGGCACACCTCTGACTGGAATGCAAAAAGAGCACCCCACCTCTGACACTACCTCATCTTTCATAAACCAGCTTTAGGCGGAAGACAGGTCCCAATGCTGGGGGGTAACAACCAGGACAAGACATTTACTTGAAATTTCTGCTCATCTCTACAAAATAAATTACGTCATTTGTTTCCTCAAACGAGCAAACCAGGTGGAAAACCTAAACTGGTATATTTGTGACATGTGATCTCAATGTGACATTGAGGAATAAATCAATGATGGTCTGTTCAGGCAGTGGCAGAGCAATGACTGTCATCTACAGAATACAACAGAAATGATTTTAACCCTATGCAGTACACTCCAACTA
This sequence comes from Alosa alosa, assembly GCF_017589495.1. Lineage (NCBI taxonomy): Eukaryota > Metazoa > Chordata > Actinopteri > Clupeiformes > Clupeidae > Alosa > Alosa alosa. The sequence continues at coordinate 17,093,620 of NC_063192.1, read as the reverse complement.
TAAAAACTATAAAACATTCCATATTGTATCACCTTCACTTTAATGGTTGCCTAAATCCACACATTTGATGTTATCATTTCCTTTTCTTATTACTTAATAATGTAATATATAAATAGTCTGTCTGTTGCTTGCATTAAACTCCAGTTTTGAGGGAGGTGTGTACTTTTAATGCACTTTGTTTTAATGAGGAAGGGGAGATGACAGTTACCTGTCTTTTAACCTGTGTGTAGCCGGTAGATGAGCAGGCATGTTTAGAGGGCTCATAGCAGGATTTACCCTGTGTTGTTTTGCTGTGGATTTGAACACTGGAGGAGTATATTATTGTTTGGTTTTGTTTATGTAAAGCACATTGAATGACCTCTGTGTATGAAATGTGCTATATAAATAAACTTGACTTGATTATACTCTGAAGGCATTGGATTTAGGCTACTGCAAATACAGGAACCATTTTTATAAACGTGACAACTGGCGAGATTGCACATTCCTTATGCCTCTCATCATGCTGTAGGCTACTTTTTTTCTGGGGAGATTTTGTTTTTGTTTGGGACTGGATTTGCATTTGAACGGATTGACTCTTTGACTTTGGGACAGATGGAGCATTGAGGGACAACAATTTGCTTGTTAAGAAGGAAGCACTGCAAAAACTGCTTATCTAACCAAGTGTTATCAATCTTTTATTAAAGATTCATGTTTCATCCAGTCCTTCTAGTTGCAGAGTTTGCTGGTGCTAGGCTAGCGCAAGTCATCAGTATGTGTTAGCCTGCCACTAAAAACAGTCTTACCCACTCCACAGTACACACGAGGCAAATAAACTGTAACGGCAAACGATCGATGTAAATGTCTGTGTTGATAGTTTTATTTCTAACATTATTCTATGCTTGCATTTCAATGATCGCATAACATTTTGAGGGACTAGTTTCTTAGCAGCGGAATTATACTTGCTCCGGTTAGTAGTACTGCGCCGAAAAGTAAACAGAGAATCACACTCCAACAGGGATACCTAGTAGAATCCTAGGTAATATCAGTCCGCCGCTGTCGTTGCTTATATCCCTACTACCAACTTCAGAGAAAAAAGTATAACTTGCAATGCGATGCAAAGGTAGTTTTATTTGTTACACTATTCTGTCAACACAGACATTTACATTGATTGTCTGGCGTTATAATTGATTTGCCTCAGGTGTGCTTTGGAATGGGTAAGAATGTTTTTAGTGGCAGGCTAGCACATACTGATGACAACTGCGAACTCTGCAACTAGAAGGACTGTGTTGAAAACGGTCTCCACTGATAAATATCACACTTGCTAACTTGGAAATGAGGTCCTATGTCCAAAATCCTGACCCACCCCTTTAAGATCAAACATCTAGTTGGTATTGTTTTTAGTATAAAGAAAAGTACCTAGCACTTTCTCGTAAGATCATTTTCACTTAATTTAAAGGGAAACTATGCCGTTTTGGTCATTTATTCGCTGTTTTCTCTCTTTTTGCTCGCAGGTTTCTCTCCCCCTACAGCTTCAGATTATATTTTACGATACTCCTCAATTAGTCAGTCTGCCGTTTCCTCTTTCCCTGTTCCTCCGACAACAGTTTACTCGCTTTCTGCTTCTTTTCGCTGGCTCTGCCATGACAAATGTCTGAGAAACTTCCATCGCTAGCTTGTTCTAGCTGCTTCCTGGTGTGTATGTGTGTGTGCAGTAAAGCAATCCGTTACATCAAGAGGCTGCGAGACTTTCTGTCTCTGAGAAGTTTGGGCTGGTCTTTCCGCTCACAGAAGCTACAGTGAAGTGAGACGGCCACCATTCACCCCAGAAAAACTCATATAACTATTCTAATGACTCCGAAGCTGTTAAGTTAAGGTAAATTAAGCTAAACAAACTGCATAGTTCCCCTTTAATAGCAGCCTGTATTAATTCAAAACATCTTATCAAGAGACATTTGCTTAATGCACTGGCAGCTAAATTTGTTTTAATAAGACGGGCTGCTATAAAATTCTTTATCTTTTATACTTAAAACAATACTAACTAGAGTTTTGATCTTAACATACGATTAATAACACTTGGTTAGATGAGCAGTTTTTCCATAGTATTTCTGGAGAGGCGTTGAGAATTAAGACATGGTATGTGACTTGCCTTGAACCCAGTAGAACACCTTTCGGTTATTTTAAAGGTACTTCTGTTTCAACAAGTTAAAATAGACCTATGGGTTGCACAAAACTTGTCACTGAAGCTGAAGCGAATTCCAAAATTCCTCTCAGATTACACAGCTCCATTCTTGTCCCTTTAAGAATAGGCTGTTTCTGGGGCCTGTTGCCTTAAATATCCATAGCTGAATCAATTCAAACACCTGCATGTCGATCAAATTCGTGACTACAGAGTTTTATTTTAGCATGGGTTTCCTCCGTAAAAGAGACCTGCATGTAACTTCACAGCATGCGGATAATACTTAATTTCACGGACGTGTTTTGGCTTTATTTTTTTGGCAAAAAACGTCACTCTTAACAGCCGCCAGTCTTTGAGAAGATGTGAAATATCCACTGGAATTTTGTTTCTTTCTATTACACCTGCCAGGGAATCTGTGTTATGCTAAGCTGCTGCCTAGCAGGTAAAACACATTTAAATGGCTATAGCTTACATTTAAAACAATTTATTAGCTAGAAATGAAGCCACATTCAATGCTATTTAAGCCACTTCGAAAGTTTGTTTAAATCCAGTGATTCTGCCATCATGGAAACGGAACGTCACACTTCTGTACTCTATAAGGGAGATTTCTGAATAGCTCAAAGAAGCACATAGTTTCTGACATCAACCTCTCTCAACTAACCCACTAAGTGTTTGTAGAAGCATCGGTGACCCAAATGGAACCAGAACCAGAAAAGTGAGTTTTGCATAATATGGCCACTTTAAAAACAAAGGCAGAGAAACACTATAGTAACTATAGTAACATTATATATATATATTTAAAGTGAAGCACTATGTGTGGTTTACTGACCTTAAATTGAAAAATAACCAATGTTGGGCAAGTTACTGAAAATTAGTACCGGTAATTAGTTACAGTAACTAGCTACAGTGAGCAAACTCACTTTTATCCGAACTGTCGACTGTGGGTTTAATGTCGCTGTGTTAACGCTAGTTCACTGTCTGTCTGTGCACATGATCCAAACGTTGGCAGACACATCAGTTGTAGTATAATATTGATCATGAAATCAGAATTATCTTGTCTTAGTTTTGTGTACGAATACTATGACCACCTCATCGTGGGGGCCTCAAGCAGCCGCTTAGTTTGCTTATGCCTCAGGCCGGCTCTGTAGTGGATAGTAGATAATACAGTAAATCAAAACTGATTTGTTTTATTTGATATAAGAACAAATACCCTTCTGTTCAACTTAGAAGTCATGCCATGATTGTAGTGTAAAGTGAAACAATTTAGAATCATAAGACATTCAAGTTCTTTATGAGTTAATTTCTGTTGTATATGCTGTATGTCTGTATGTCATCCAGCAGGGCTTGTTTCCTAGTGTTTCCTTATTCTCTTTAGCTGATGATACATGGGGCAACATTTTGAGCAATATTGCTGGGCATTTACGTAACCAGTTCCATTCATTCTGAATTGGATGATCATGACAATTTGCCTACAGATGATTAAAGTTCTCGAGAAAATAAACTGTTGCGCAATATCAATGGGAACAGAACCACTATAATGAGGAACATTGCTCAAAAAGTTGCCCTATGCATTATCAGCTTTTGCATAGTTCTCATTAATCAGCACTCACCAGGACAGGCAGCAACAGTGCCATGTAGCCCCCGCAGAAGATGGCGAAGAAGACCGCGTACACCATAAGGTGCATGTAGGATGTAGCCAACGGCGACAGCAGGTTGACCACACCACACAGGATCAAGTAGGCCTTGTGGTAGTGATACTTATGGAGAAAGTTACGGTCTGCCAACCAGCCTGATCCCAGCTGGGCCATAGTCTCTGTGATGCCTGAAGGGAGAGACCAAACTCTGTAATAGTCATATTTTGTCAGGTCTGTTATGTTTTCTCTATTCAGCACTATATGAAATACTAAAAAACTAATCCACTACTAGTCCCCTTGATTAATCTGACTTAAAGTGGTGTTACTCTCTAGTGGCAGGTTAAACTATGCATTAGATGATGTTCAGCACCTTACAAACTCCATATCATGGCACTGAGGAACCTCACATGCTCTGTGCTCTGCACCTTGCCTAAAGTGTGTAGTTTAATGTTGGAGACAGGCTGTGAAGACAAATAGCCCACCATTACAAACCCAGACATAGGCTACTAGAGATAGTAGCACATTCTTCTTGCACTAGTCAAAATTGCTCCCTGGCATAAACCCCAAAACGACATAAACAAAAAGATGGCTACTACAGAAAAAAGGAATTCTTTTAGCATGCCCTTGCAAGTCTTTCAGTGCCTGGAGTCTCTCATAAGATATGGTAATTCTATATCACTGCAGTAACTGTTTGGAAAGAAGTTGGATATTGATCACTTCAGGAAAAAGCTGCTGGCAGCACTATCCAGCAGATCAATGGAAAAAAACAGCTCCCAAACGAGGACCGATCAATGGGTCCCATTTCAGCTGCAGCCGCATTATAGAGAATGCTGGTGATGAGGCATTTTTCAACCTCAACTCCTTGAGTTTGCAGTGGACTTGCCACATGGCTATAGCCCACTGCAGTGACACGAGAGCCATGTGTTTCCAATCACCTTTCTGTGCGAGCTAGTGCTAACAACCAACAGCTGTTGCAGAGATGTTTGGAGAACGTTAGTTGCCCCAAAACTGCAGTGCACTCCTTTCATTTTCTAATTGAATGCAATCTGCAGAGAAATTGAACCGAGTGAATCCTCCGATGTGACACCCCTTCAAAAGTATGTGCCACAGGATGCTTAGTGGTGGTGCAGAATGAATTGAAACAGCTGTCTATTGTTTATGTATCCTCTGCTGACAACCAGAGGGTATCTCCTGGTGTGCTCCCTCTTGAGCACAGAGACACTGGGAGCTTGTTTGTGTGTTTTAATCTCAGCAGGTTAGTCAACGTTTGCAGCTGGTCCCATTGAGCACTCCATACTGTGCCTAAGGCAGTCTCTCTGCAGAAAGCTAGTTGGGCTTTGAAAGCTAACCTCTTTGACGTTCTGTAGCATGGACCTCTCCCGTCAGTCACACAGAGAATAACCAGTATCCTCAAGCTTCCTTTAATTGGATCTTGACAGACGTGTCTGACCAAAGACTCAAAAAGGTTGGAAGGACATGCAATGTCCACTGCGTCAGTGCAAAACAATGCTCTCACAATATTAAGTCCACGTCCAATTTTCCTGCCCACTCATTAAAATACAAGCGTGTTTGGCCTGCCTGGCCACCCCTTTGTGTGGCTTTGCTGCCTCAGTGAGTCTCGGCACAATCTCAGCCACTTCAAACTTTGGGCAAAATTGGGAAGCCCCCCTGTCACCACAGCAGCGACTCTACTCTGTAAGCCGTTGCTTAGCGACTCCCTGGCTCGCCAGCACTGGTCTGTCACGGGAACACATTTGTAGAGGCCTGGGACTCTGGGGGCCAGTCTCTCTGTTTCAACTGAAAAGAGTCTTTTGAATTGGGGGGTTGGCAAAGGGGGCTAGAAATGAGTTGGGGTTGGTTGGACTTAGTCGACATATCAATATGACATGGGACAGTAATCCCTCTCTGTGGGGGTAGGAGTAAAAGTAATATGTCTGCACAACTGCGCTGTGCATTATGTGTCACTGTCGATGTAAAGCGCAAGGTTAGTACCCAAGCTTCACTTCTTTATCCAAGTACTTTTATGGGATGGATAAACACATTTCCCAGAATTTAGGAGCAGACTGACAACAAGTATAGAGTGATACACGTCCAACTTCCTTATTCTGTTTGTCAGAGTAGTGTAACACTCATCACTGTGCCATGCTTCATAGATTTAACCTCAATCACATTTAACCCCTCCATCCATGGAGCAGTCTAATTTCCTCTGCCAGCACGGACCTCATGCATGTTGTCAAGTTTTTTTCTTCTTCTCTTGTTTTCATATAATGTGGTTTCATCAATGGGATACTTCTGAACTCAACTGCCTCGGCCAGTGGGCTAAAGTTCAGCTTTTATGTAAGAACGCTCATTACATAAGACTGCAGATTCTGAGCAGCTCACAAATAATTAATGCACAAAAGTTGACTGGGGACTTTTTGCATCACCCTCAAAAGCTCAGTGAAATGCATGCTATGGTATTTTCAGCTACAATAGAAAATAATGAACCTTAATTGCCCTTAATAATTGATACCATAATATTAATATCCACAGTCATCAGTAGCGAAATGGCTGGTTTGGATTAAGACTATAGGACTGTAAGATTTTTGCTGACTCAACAACTATTTTTTTCTCTGAAATTCAACTTTTGGACAAGCACCATGCACTGTTTCCTGTATTTACGTGCTTAAAATGCTTATTTGACACCCTGAAAACACCACATGCTTCACAGGCTAGTAATCCTCAAATTAAACACTACCGCAGCTGCCTCATGATCTGATAATCCTTGAGGTAAGCGCAATACTCCAAATGAGATCTGGTTAGTGGATATTAAATGGTTGATTTGTTGCTCAAGTGATGCTCTAGGAAAAATGCAGCTCTATGTGCCTAAAATAAATCATATTTATTTTTATTTTTTAATGTCTGTAACATGTGCTAGAAAACTGAAAAGCAGAAATGGAAAAACTCACCAGCCAAGGAGATGATGAACGAGGCGTCCATGGCATCGATACCAAGATTCCGAGCTCGTGCAGACAGGTGGAAGTAGGGGATGAAGTAAGCTAGTTGGCTGAAGACAAGAGACCAGGTGTAAATGCAGAAGAAAGGGTTCTTCAGGAGAGAGAAGTCCAGAGCTTTGTTTTTTTGGTTTTCACAAGAGGCCTTCTCATGCAATGAAGTATTTGCTAGAGAAGAGGCTCCGTTGCATTCCAGAGGAGGATCCCCTGTCATGGTGCAATTGCTCTCTAGCCCATTCACTCCATTATGGACTAGCTGTGTGACTTCCACACTTGTGAGATCATTCTGCCCCTTGCCTATTATCTCTGGGCTAGACGCGGCCCATGTTGTGGATGGAGAAGAGTCTGCTTTGGCAATTCCATTGGCCACCGGTGTAGACCCATTTACGCCGTTCTTAAGTGGCTCCTTTTCTTGTCTATTGAGAACACCATGCTGGCCTTTTTGGATTGAAGGCGAGGAGGGAGACGAAGAGGTGGGGGGAGATGGAGAGGAGGAGGGCCTGACGTTGATCGGTCTCAGAAGCATTCCTGAAGCCACCAGGTTCAGCATGAGACCCCCCAGGATCAGCAGAGCTCCTGTGCAGGAAGAGATTTGCCCCAGATCAGCTGTGCCGTCAAACATGTTTCTGAATATAAAGGATGCTAAGAAGATCATACTGGTGGACAGTTACAATTATCAGTAAGCACATTTTCATAATCATCCAATCAAATCACATGGAACTGGTTGTGAGGTTGCCCTGCAACATTGCAAGAAATGTTGTCCCATGTCCCATCACCTATAACGTTATAAATGAAAATTTTAACAAATCAAAACAGATCATCAAGCTATACTATTTCAGAAGAGAATCTGATACAATATTCTCTGGTCAAAAAATATAAGTGAAATTGTGAACCTTCCAATAACTGATGACCTTTTTTTTGCTGCTGGTGCCTGGTACCTGTGGATCAGTCACAAGCCTTGGGGAAGGGGGGTGCTTGGTTTCACCTATGCCGATTTAAAGTTTTGGGCTAATGGTTCAATGGCCCAGAGAACTAATGGTTTTGTGGACAGATGAGTCAAAAACTTGGCTTAGATGAGAGGTATTAAAAATGACCTTCAAACATAATAAGTCATCTCAAATATTGCAACAGGGTGATGATAAGATCATGGTTTGGACAGGAACAGAAATATTTGTTTAAAGGCATTGGGTTCACACCAGTTGCTGAAAAATGGGTTCACATACTGTTCACCAAGGTCATTTCATGTCAGATAATTGGGATGATAAATTTAAATTCATTCATTGAAAATAGATACTTTGTAAATTGGAAGTTAGTATCAGCATTTCTTAATTATGAAGTTTAAGATGGTTGCTCTCTGTTCTGTGATGAATGCTAATCATTTAGACATGTTAGTTCTAAGAAACAGTGTCTTAGATGTCCGTGTTATAGCAGAATGTTTGAGTGATGTAATATTTACCTTGCCAAGCATAGTGGTCCAGAAGAAGCTGTGTGAAAGGAGCGAGAGCAAAAGTCAAGCCCATTCCTGAGCGGCCAATGGAATATGCAGTGGCCAGCCTCTTCCGGAAATATGTTGCCGTAACAACAGAGCTGGCTTGGTACAGTAAAGCAAAACCTATACCTACATGGAACATGAATGTTTGTTTTAATAGACACAACATTCAGACATGCTGAGTTGCACTGTTTTATGCTATATAGTTTCAGATTGGGCACTTACCCACAATCAATCCCATGCTGATATATAAGAAGACAACATTTGTAGCAAATATGCTGATGAGGAAGCCTACAGTAACGAACAGTGCTCCCATGATGGAGGTGATGCGGTTTCCCAGCTTGGCACATGCCACCGAGGCAATGGGACCTAGAGAAGCAGGTTCAGCGATATTGGTTCAGAAATCAGCCGAGGCCAGATGTGATGTGTGAGGTATGACAATAGGAAAAATGGCTGACCTCCAGATAGTCTGAGGCTCGACATGATTGAGCCAATCCAACTGATGCTTTCAGCCGAGCCTCCAAACTCGTCTTGGAATGCCACAAAAAAGATGCCGAAGCTCTTCAGGGTTCCCATGACCAAAACATTCACCTGTCCCAACAAATGAAAACAAGGTTTGTACTGAAACGGAATCATTAACAAGCTGCCTAGTTGCCTGGAACAAGCAGTATTCAATCTGAACTTAAATTAACTTTTACTATTCAGTGAGTTTGAAATAAATGTTTAAAAGCATTTTAGCTTAGGGTAAAAATAAAATACCAAAAAACAGTGCAGAACCACCATCCAGCCCCATCCTCCATCTGGTGGGTCCACATATTGAACTTCTTTCTCTTTCTTGGTGGCTTCATGGTTCACATTCTTTTCATACTGGAACATTTTGGCTAACTTGCCATCACTGAAATTATAACAATTGTTCTGTTACCCAAACAAACAACCAATAGCCAAAATGGAACACTTTCTTCCTGTCAACCAGGAAACATATTTGTTACAAGTTAATCACTTCTGGCTAGTCTTCTAGATGTTTTGAACTTATTACAATTGTTGCGGAATCGCTTGACCACCAGAGTGTGCCTGAACCTGTCGGCAAGCTGCAGTATTTGTAAATTTTTAATGATTCAAGTCTCAAGAGGCATTGAACCATAACACTGTCAGCAAATTGGATATTTTTTCAGAGAACATGGTTAAATTTTGATCAGACTAAAAACAAAATAATAATTAAAAAAAAACCCATCCTGGATGATATACCCACAAAAGAGAACAGTTCACTGCGTTACCGCAATAACATTCAATGTTCAAGTCTGTACTGCTCCTCCAGCATGCGTAAGCAAGTAATGACATACAATTTACTACCAACTTTTTTTCATAGAAAACAGATAGATAGATAGATAGATAGATAGATAGATAGATAGATAGATAGATAGATACTTTATTGATCCCCAGGGGAAATTCAAGGCAAAGGTAGATGGATGACTGCACCTTAAAGACATACAATTATAGCCTTGTAAATCTGCATGTACCATGTGCCATCTTGTCCAGGGGAAATCTTGAATTATTGAGGAGTTCAAATTGATTATGCGTCTAGAGGACAGTATGTTTCCCTCGGAAATGACCTCTCTGCTCTGCAGCCTTAAGTCCAGCTAAGAGTCATTTCTTAGAATCCTGTGTATGCTTCTGCTAGCTTCGTGACTGAGCTTTGGACAGTGTTGTTTTCCATTATTTTATGATGGTTAAACATCAGCTGTGTTTCTTACACATTTTAGTGATGTGTACCTTCATCAAGTGTAAAGGAGATTACTGAACATTCAAAGAATAGGGTGCTAATAAAGTGCTGTACGTACAGATACAGGAATACAGTTAGTCAATCTGGTAGTTCATTTATGCAATTAGCTAATTGCTATCTCATTTACGTACAGTTAAGAAAATACAAGTAAATAAATGAAACAATGTGTAAATACATAAATAAATGAATGAAAAAAAGTAGAACGATAAATGAAGAAATACAGAGATAAATTAATAATAATGACCAGTTTTCATGACCAAACTGTAAAGATCCATTTATTTATGAATACATTTCATAATCTATTTCTGCATTTATTAATTAATCCTAAAGTAATTTTTGGTCCTATATAGCTTTCAGTAGTGTTAGTGATGTGCACCAATTCAGCTGTCATATGGACCATTCCCATGTTGTTACATAGTCATTAATATTAACCATTGCAATGCTCAATCGTCATTTTTTTGGAAATAAACATTTAAATGCTTTAGTCTCTGTGGAAATGGGAAAAGGCCTGAGTTTGACTTTTGTACGGACTTTACAGGAAGTGACTGATGGAAACAGAGATATGTGACTACCTGTAAACTGGATTTATACTGATTCTTCATAATAACTGACTTAAACATGCATAGTGATGTCTCAAAGACCATGTTCATGTTGCACAGCACTTGCAATTACATTTTGAGTCTTTTAACCCTTGTAAGGTGTTCGGGTCTGTGGGGCTCTTTTTCAAAGTTTGCTTAAAGGAAAAATATCCTATTTATTATTTCTTCAAACTCAGACTCAGTGGCCTTGGCTCATTTTCTGTGAAGAACATAAAAAAACCTTGTTTTCAATGATTGCACACGGTACACCCCCCTACACATAACTATTACATATGTGGTGTTCGGGTCTACTGGATCCGAGTGTAATAATTGTAGGTGCTATGTATACCTTAACTGTGTCCTCTTCCTAACCGGGCCTGCTTGTGTGTGTGTGTGTGTGTGTGTGTACGTGTAGGTGTCTGTGTGCGGGAATGTTGTTTTTCTGCACCTACTATTCCCACAAAAAGTTACAAAATTGTTAAATTATCTTGTTTATACCTTAATAATAATTAATAATACCTTGTTTATAATTGTTTGTCACAAAAACGAAGTAAACATCTGATAAGTAATTTTACATCAATTGTTATGTCTGTAAAGCCTAATAATGTGGTGGGTAGACCAGACTCGGGAACAAAAATATGAACACCTTACAAGGGTTATGAGGCACAAAGGCACAGTTTAAGTGATGCCCCCTGACTGCATTTTTTTCCTAACGACAGTACTCGGTGACCTCGAGCAACAGGGCTCTATGGTAAACACAGCGTTCCTGCACAACTGGAGCGTCTGGAGCCTCTACAGACATCAATGGAAGGCATTCCAAGGCCAGTGAGTCCATTCAAATGAACACCCGGTCTGGGGATAACCAAGCACTGACCACATCCTAGGTGGTTAAACCATTTACTAGTCACTAGAGTCTGTGCCTGAGTTCGATATGTTTTGAATTTTAGCATACAACAGGTGTCCTCTAAAGTTTTAGATCAATCACCACTACTTGGTATGAATAGACTACATTTGCATACATTACATATTCCAGGTGAATCTTGTATGTAATCTGGTTTCAACCAGTTCTACCTTTAAGCAAAAGAACAGACTTCATATCTAATCTAATCAGCCACACCAGTCAAGACATATATCGTCTGAATGTTAAGGTTATGGGCTGAAGTAATGTATTTGTTAAATGAATTGTACAGATGCAGAACTATACAGATAAACTGCATCTTTTACTTAGTTCTCTGATGCAGGTCTTCCAATTCAGATGAAAGAGACATGCCCAAATTAGGCAGAAACTGCTTAACAGATTAAACGTGAATGAATCGGGCCAGTGTACTGCAGGAAAGCATTTTCTGCGTGCTTTTCACAGACTGTTCCTGTGTGTGTGTGTGTGTGTGTGTGTGTGCGCGCGCGTGCCCGCGTGTGTGCACACACGCATGTGTGGATTAAGGGGAGAGGCTGGTTAAGTTGTAGTGTGGAATGGTTATATTGCAATCTTGGGCCTGCCTGATACCTCACCATACCACCACCACCAAATACCTCTTCTGAGCTAATTGGGGTGATGGTGTCTTAACAAACATACTTCACAAGGTGTACGTTACTCTTTTCAATTATAGAGCCTATGACACCTTGGTTTCAATTATATCCTGACCTCCTTTTGTTTGAACTCTTTGTCAGCCAAACTATGCTAATAATTATGTGCTCATACCAGAAAGATGGCATTGCCTTCATTCCAAACAGTAAGTGCGTCTCACGGCCCCTCTTAAGGGGACAAACTTAATTCAAAGCAATAAGGGAACTCCAACAAAACCAGCTGGTCTTAATGATATGCCTAGGGACTAGGAACTACAATAACATAACAAAAGAGAGACAAGTCCCTTTCAGGCACTATAGTGTTTGTGGTATCATTGTGGTACCATTAAAACACTATTGTCAATCTGACTAACCAGTATTGGCAAACTGGGATGTGAAAGTGTTGTGAATCAGCCTCATTTCTGTAAATGTACATACTGCGTACTTCTTATGGTCATCTGTGATTTTTGTACCCATGTGTACCCTGTGTGTGTCTTTGGTCTGTATGCAAGCATCCTTTGTTTATCCTTGAAGTCAATGAAAGCCTGAGAGGCCTTTTGCCTATCACCAGGTGTGAAATGTTAATGTTTGTAGAACAGCATGTGTCCAGGCCTCTGAGGAACTTCCCAGGAAAGGGGGTAGTTTTAATTAAAAGACAATCGAAGCTGGCCAAAAGGCCACATCCCCCACACACCACACCTTTACCTTGCATATTCATACTAGTAGGTCACTCCTTCTTTTGTGTGTAACTTTAAATATGGTAGACTGTTTCTGTATAGTCAGAGAAGTCAGAGAATACTGAGAATCTTCAAAGTTAATTAAAACGGCCCCAAACGGTGCTGGTGATTAGAGTAGTAAGGAGCCTGTCCTATTTATAATACATGGAGAGTAAAGGCTTCAGTATACTCGCCGTTCCCGACCTGTCATGCGACAATGTGACGTCACAGGAACGGCATAACTATTTATACTCGCGCGTGGTGGTCGTGACACTAGTTGCAGTATTCTCCTGAGGTGTCGCTGTTGTGAAAAGGCTATCGCTTATACTGTAGAAGAAGAAATGTAAATATTGGCGTCAATGGCAGTAGTGACTAGCCTCTGTAATGATAGGCTACTTCAGACTTCGGTTGCTGCTCTTCACAACTAGGGGACATTACCATCTAGTTTCCAAGGTGTGTGCAGGTAGCTGGCTAGTCTTAGCAGAAATTTTTTTGGTTGAAAATAAATCTCTTTGTTACCTTTTGCTGGATTATTATGTCCCTGGTTCCTAGTTCTTCCCTCTTCCCCGTGTTGCAACTCTCACTGGTAACTTTGTTAACTTATCCAACAAACTATTAAAAATTCCCGACTGTAACAAATCAGTCCTCCGAACTGCAACTCTCGCTGGTAGCCTATAGCCAAGTTAACTTCCCACTCTTCTCAAACTGACTATTCAAACTTCATGACTACAGTCATTTTATTTAAATTATTCAGTTTATTTAAGATGTGAGCTAGGCTATATGAAATGACTGAATGTGGTTATTGACAGTAGAGACACACATGCTCCCTGATCTTCAAGCTCGTCCTGCTTGTCGCACGCGCAACACTGAAAACATTTCTCCTGTTTTTTAAGGCAGTTTTTTTTCATTATTTTATTTTACCTGTTGTGTTCTTTTGGTAGCATAGCTGATGCAATGTGGGGTGAGGGAAGCCTTGAAGAAACTAGACAGCAAGAATCTTTTAATCTCCCTGTGTCATCCTGTGCACAAGCAGTTTGTGGACAGTCTCTATGGACTCGTTGAAGTCACACTTATATCTGAAACAGACAGACAGAAAGGCAACAATAGTCAATATCTCCTGAAAACAACTTCATTGCAGACACAGATAATGTCACTGCCTTCCAGTAAAGAAGTGTTTCCTCTCTACCAGCACAACCTGCCAGGGTTCTCTGGCTAGTCTGGCAGGCACATCAGCAATGACAGGGGATGACAGTAGTAGCCAACACATGCCCTGTTTGAAGTTGTGCTGCTTGCTGTTAAAGGTAATGACAGATGTCATTCTCACTGGTTTAAAGGATGTTACGCCCAAAACACATCCATGACATAAGAACAACCCTTTTGCGCCCAGCCCCCAGCATTCAATCACAAAATCACGTCATTAAATAAGTGATTGTGGACTGGCCACGCCTTTAAAGGGAAACTTTTTAAGGATTTCCCCCTCTGCTGGAGAAATTGTACATTATGGTATTTCAAACTGTGGGAAAAGGTAACGATAAAGCACATGGATTTGTTTACAAGCTAGCGAACAGTTAGCATAAGTTTGGCAGAACTATGTGGATGTTACAAGGTAAGAAACACGATTTAAAACGAGTTTCTTGTTTCTCACTCTTTCCGGGACGGTAGTCTCAATGTTGCAAGGTTGGTTTTCCGCCTGGGGACGCTAGGCGCAGCGGGGAAAGTCACCATTTTCACCGGAACAGGTCATTTAAACCTCCAAATGATTTCTAAACGGTTTATTACGTTGAAATAGTTGCCAAGTCCGCCTTTAATGCCTATAAACTTTGCGCCTCTGATTATCCGTTTCCATGCGCGGTTCTACGGGGTGGCAAAGGGTGGCAGCTGCCACCAAACTTATGCTAACTGTTCGCTAGCTTGTAAACAAATCTAAGTACAGACTACACAGATTATATTGATTACACAGTGAAGAATGCTATTAAAATTGGCTCCTTAATTCCAAATGGAGACACAGTTGACCAAGTAGATTCCAGTGTAGTTAAGAGCAGGTAAAAACTTGAGGCTGGCTTGCGAAAGAATAGTTCTTTATTCTGGATGTAACAACAGAGTTCTGGTAACCCTGTTGTATGCACAGCACAGCACAGTGTTGCAAGGTGAAGCCAATGTAATGAACTGAAGCCAAGATCTGGGACACTTCTGGCTAATTATAATAGCAGAATATACATTCACGTCTGGGGTCAAATTGGGGGGGAACAGGCAGTGATATAGCCTTATTCAATTAAGACGTCTCTTGTGGGGGAACAATTAGTTAGGTACACCATTTGCTATTGTAAGGTAACAACATTCTGTCTGCTTACAATAAATGTCCTGTGCCTGCAATGTCTGCAGTATTAAACAAAGAACCAAAAGAATGACATACAGAAAACCACTAAAATCTAACAATCGAGAAAGAAAATCACATATTAAGACCCACACCATCCAAAACGCCAGCTACATCTCCGATTTGCCTCCCACCTCGTGTAATGTGGTGTAGAGAACAAAACATATGCAATGAAATCCATTGAATTTTAAGTTTTGAATAATGTCCATGGCCCCCCTCCTGGAACCTCATGCCACCCCTTCGCCACCCCAGGAAAAAATCTCTAGATCCGCCCCTGTTCATTTCTGATCGCCAAAATGGGGCCCTTCGTGTGCAATCACAAGTAGCCTCGGCTGGAAATATCACTTCTTCCACGGCAAACACTTGTTCTCCGCAGAAATTTGACAATGAACTGACCTAGGTCTACCAATGCAATTGTCAGCCTACTACAATGACTTAGTCAAATCAGTATGGCCATTATTTGGAGTAGCAATGAAGGCTTACACACATCCAACGATGTAGGGCAACACAAGATGGTGTCACTTGCACACACAACACACAATAAGGGTACACATACACATACATATCACATACATCAAAAAGGGAATAAACACATGGGGCACAACCGAAGGCAGACTATACATGTCACATATCAGCCTTTGTGTCGTGATGTCTTTGGTGTTATGAAATGTAAGTTTAAAATGTTTAGCCGACTGCGTAATTTGTCATTTTCGTTCTATAAGTTCCACTTTTCATGTCATGAATGTAACATGCCTATGATAAGGCTTTGCAGTTGTCCAATATGGTCAATATACTGTCTCAATTGTGTTTCATATGACACGCAGAAGCTACATTCATGCATTGTTTTGCTCCAGTTGAAAATGTTTCTGCGTAATTTGTCAGCTGTGATCAAATGCGTTCAATAAATTCCTGTTTTATGTTATAAATATAACATGCCTATGATTAATTCTTCTATGGTGTATCTAATTTAGGCCTCTCTTATGTTCAATCAAATTCGCTTTGCCCACCCGTTTTTTCTGTGCCCACCCATTTGAAAATTTCTGGCTACGCTACTGTTAGAAAGGAAACTGATAAGTCAGTGTACTATTCCTACAAAATAACTAGATACTAACAATGTAGAGCAAGAATAACCATTTGGTGGTGACACTGTTCCAGTGAGTAAAGATTCATTTTGGAATCTAAGAGGACACATTTCGCGGAAACATGAGGGTGTGCTACGGAGAGCAAAGAAAAACGTGAGCAATTTGAATATGCTTCATATCAAGTAGAAGGCTAAAGTAAAACTTGGATGCTAAGCCTGTATTCTTTTGGCAATTAATCCAGACTGATCCCTTTAGTTTTAGGCTTATGTATTAACGTTGCCAAGCTTGTTTGTTGTTGCACTATCAGTGTTACAGTCTTTTAAAATAAATGTTCTGAGTGAAATATATTGCCGTTGCTCTTAGTTCTTTGGGACCGGGGAGCGAAATTGACCTGACGCGAATTTGACCGGAGGAGCGGCCGAGTAAACAGCCACCTGCTCTCAGCACAGTGTTGACTTGCGTGTCTTTTTAAGATGGTGAGCGTAAACGTAAAGGAAAGCCCTCTAATCGGACGGGCAAGACTGACAATAGACGGGCCTAGGCCCGTCCAGGCCCATCCGTGCCTAAGCGTATGCTTTCTAAATTATTTAGCTAACTCCATCCCCATCAACGAACTTAGGCTATATGGCCAATATCTTTGAAATTTAACGGTCTTGGTTTTATTAGGAAGACAGTTGGGCATGCCTCAGTCTCGTGGTGTGAGCGGTATCGGAGCGGAACAGCGCGGCCTCTAAATTAAAAAACGCTCCGCTCTCAAATTCCATCCATAGTACACAAAACTATAAAATAATCTAAACTTCATTCACTCTCGTTGTATAGGACAGGACAGACTTGCGGAACAGGCTGCAGGGCAACAGTCTGACAGCCTGCATGAAGATAGTAGTTACAAGACACTTTTTGAAACTATTTCAGCTTGTGTAGGCCTATCAGTGCTTTCTGAACATATTGAACACACTTTTAGAAATACCGTGATAATACCGAAAACCGTGATAATTTTGGTCACTATAACCATGAGGTTAAATTTTCATATAGCTGGGAAGAAATATGTGAAAAATCATGAAGATGGGGTATTTCTGGATAAGTTTTTGATTTTTGGCAGGGTGTTAGGTATAGGCCTAAGGTTTTCAAAAATCCATGGATACAAGTTGGGGTGGCCCCCCTAGTGGCAGTTATCCATAAAAACCAAAATGGCCCCCGCCGAAAAGAGTCTTAAATTGTTGTATAATGTATTTTCTCTACTTTGTTTGATACAAGGAATCCAATTTTGATATGTTCTTCTTATTGTAAGTCCATTTCCATGTTAAATCTAGTATCATAGTCATATTTAGCTCATAAACTGTTAATATCTCTGAAAAAGTCACATTGAAATATTACTCAGGCCCCTAGACCCATATTTTACCTCCAAGGTATGCTTTTCTTTGTTGATTGGACAGGCCACTATCACTATAGTGTCAAAAATAACATATTGTGACCAAAAGGACCATTGTTGAGGCCTTAAGTAAACACAAATTCAGAACTATGCCACAGTGAAAAGTTACAGTATATTAGGCTTTTCACCATGTTAAGGATCAATATTATATTTTAGTCAAATAACACAAAAAAACAATTCATACTTAAACCAGAGACTTTCTAATGAGGAGACACAGCACTCAAAAAATCCTCCATAGAAATGCATGAGCTTAGTTTGTAACGGCAATATGGTTGTTGTCTACGCAAATCACACCCCTTCCGCGGCAAAATGTTGACATGTGAATGCATTGAGCTAATCATGTGCTGTGTTGTGAATACATTAGCCAATAATGTGGTGTGTTGTGAAGACATCGTGCCAATCATGTGTTGTGATCTCACCGCTGGAGCAAGATTGGTGTTGTGAAGCCTTAATTCAAGAACTTAAACATTATGTATTTATTCAAAGATTTTTGGTTTTATTTCTGCCAAAGTTCAGAAATGGATGCCCGATGAGTGCCCAAAAAGCGTTGCAATATGGCCGCGGAGTGGAGGGACTTGCCTAAAAGGACTTTGCTTAGATAGATAGATAGATAGATAGATAGATAGATACTTTATTGATCCCCAGAGGAAATTCAAGAATTTAACTTAATTCAAGAACTTAAACATTATGTACTTTTTTGTACCTCAAAAAAGCCAAGCTTTGCCCCTCTTCCACGCATTCACACCGACACCCTCATTCTGATCACCCTGACCCAACCAGCCTCACACTGGAATCAGTGCACATGCAAGTTCTCAAACGCTGGACTGTACTCATGTATAGTAAGAACTGCGGTGTCGAGTCAGTCAATGAAACCCGGAAGCTTCTTTTCAGTCATAGCCTCAAATCCCTGGATTCAATCCCCCCGACCCATCATGCCTTATTTCAGCATGGAAAGCGTGCCCTGCACACTGCAGCTTTTGTCTGGAAGCAGTCCCTCTCCAAAACTTCAGAGATTCCAGACCCCAGCGAGTGAGGCTGGGAATGGAATGACAGAATCAAAGTCTGGGTGCCATATTGGACAGATCTGGAAGATGCCAGCAAGGGATGCTCACTCCTCCTCAACTGTGGCTGTGTGGTTGCCTGTATGGGCAACAGTAAGTGCCACCAAGCTGGACTTTGCTGTACCACATTGTGCCAGTGTGAGGGAGGCTGTAATGATGAAGAGTGAAACCAAAAATCTTTGAATAATACATGATGTTTAAGTATGAATTGTCTTTTTGTGTTACTAAAATGTTAGCCTAACGAGCCAGACCCACATTAAAATGTAGGGTCTGGGCACTCACCGTTCGCAGTGCTCAGTCCGAGGGGCGGGATAATTGGTTGTCTTTCAAATTCCCTCTGCACGCAATAGGACAGCGCTGAGTCCCATGCGTTTTCCCACTAGCGGAGCTAGTTGGCTAGTTCAAACTTTTGCCAAATTAAAAAAAGCTTAACTCGTGTCACACTGTTCGCCAACAGCAACATCCATCTTCTTTGTTTTCAAGTAGCAGGGAATTCAAGCCAAACCGTTGCAACTCTGCCATCAATCATTATGTTAAGCCCGCCTAACGACTCTATACACGATTTAATTGGCCTGATAGAAGTTTAATTTTTTGAGCTCACAAGCCAACGGAGAGTTGTTAGACTAGCCGCTTGGTTGCATCTAGATTTCTAGGCTACTAAAATGTAACATTGATCCTTAACATGGTGAAAAGCCTAATATAACGTTTCACTGTGGCATAGTTCGGAAGTTGTGTTTATTTAAGGCCTCAACAATGGTCCTTTTGGTTACAACATGTGATTTTTGACACTATAGTGATAGTGACCTGTCCAATCAACAAAGAAAAGCATACTGTACCTTGGAGGTAAAAATATGGGTCTAGGGACCTGAGTATTTCAATGTGACTTTTTCAGAGATATTGACAGTTTATGAGCTAAATATGACTGATACTACATGGAAATGGACTTAAAATAAGAAGAACATATCAAAATTGGATTCCTTGTATCAAACAAAGTAGAGAAAATACATTATACAACAATTTAAGACTAAAGGAAGCTGAGATATAACCTTTTCTCTTTTCGGTGGGGGCCATTTTGGATTTTATGGATAACTGCCACTAGGGGGGCCACCCCAACTTGTATCCATGGATTTTTGAAAACCTTAGGCCTATACCTAACACCCTGCCAAAAATCAAAAACTTATCCAGAAGTGCCAGAAGTTCATGAATTGCATCCTAGCTAATACCGTTACATCCCTACTTGTAACGATGCTATAGTTGTCAGCTCTGCCATAAGTAGTGACTGATCACATTTGCACATTTTGTTGTTTTCCACTTTCTTTTGCACTTGTTCTATAGTTTGTAATAGTCTTTGTTAAAATTGCACAGGTTACACAAATATTTTGAAATATTTAAATACTGTTGTATAGTTTGTTAGGTGTTATTACTTTGTTAACTGTTATTTTGAGAAGCTGGTTATTTATTTAATATGTAGTGTTTAATAAATAATTGTTAAATTACAGAGTTTGTAGTGTATCGCACAAACAAGACGCCAGCACCCACCCCGGTCGGACCTACGACCTACCACCTTAACTAACACATTTCCTGCGGGAAACCCTGAACTGTACAACAGTACATTGGCTAAGGTAGAGTATGGTATGAGGTAGGTAAGCCAATTAACGTCAGTTATAACTGGTGTCTAGTTCCACTTCAGGCCTTTGAGGTAAAAAGAGGATGAGTTTGAACCTGACCAGCTGTGTGTCATGTCTTGTAGAGAACTGCTCACAGTCATTCATTCTGCAGCCATCAGGCCTAGGAGAGGGAAGAGTCTAGCTGAGAGGAGTGAAGGCAAAAGAAGTGGAGAGGGGGTGGGGCCGGAGTCGTGTGACTAACAGCGGCCTAGGAGGTTCTGCCTCCTTGTGTCTGTCAAGTCATCCCAGGGCAAAGGTGGTCCATTGGCTCAGCGCCACAGCATCATACAGTATGTCTGTTTCAGTGTACTAAGGCTATTTCTGGCTGAAATTGAGAGGCTGCTGTATTGACTACAAAAAGAAAGAAATTGCCCTTTCCGGATGAGTCAGACACTGAGATGTGATACTTGCTGTGAATGAAACTAAACCCAGTTTAAGTCAATTCTGTAGGCTAAGATAAAATGTCTCTCTCTGACTAGTTCTGGTATCATTGCTACAGTAAACACCTAAAGCAAAAGTTTGTTGTATATGCTATTCGTTAAAGGGGAAAAACAATTAATTAATCACTGACATGCCCCTGTTGATCCACTGAGTGAAGGCTTTCATGCTCAAAGTCTAATGTTTGTTAGACATATGGAATGTACATCTGCAGAAGTGCATTTTGCTTGTGCCGATGAACAAGGAATTTATCCAACTATTTAAGATTTAAAAAATAACAAATGTGATGATCATGATTCTTTGACACCTTACAGTTCTACCTACAAGCCAGTACATACCATGTCTGAAGTGCTTTGAAACTCATGCTTGATCTAATCAAAGAGCTGCCAGAAGAAAAGACTGACTGCAGATAAAAAGGGAATAGAAATATGACACCTGTCTATGCATTATATAGGCTGTAGTTTCTAACTAGGAGCTTACACATCTGATCATTACATCTTTTATAATAGGCTACAACCACACATACAAGGCCACAGTAGCACTACAATTATGTAATGAAGTTGAAGTCTAAAGCATGGCTTAATTTATTAGACCTTGTGTGTAACGAACGGCAATGCACCAAACAGCCTACAGTTAGTGGAAGTGGAAGTTGCACTTACCAACTATACAAGTACAATCGCTGCACGTGTGTTTGGTCCCCGGTATCATAATGATTCTCGTGCGACAGCTCTGCACGGAGAAGATAGATTAGCAATTGTTAACCATAAGGCAGGGATCATCACACTGGCCAGCTACAAGCGGCAGTTTTCCTATTGTTCTCTATGGTTCGGCTGAGCGTTGAACTGGTTCAACTTTTAAAGCGCAATGCAAGAGTATGCAATTGTCAGTTTAGGCAAACCGTTTGTGTTATGAGATGGAACTTATTATGGTCTGGGCGTTGCGATACGCTTACCGCTGCGTAATTTCCAGTGTGATCCCCGCCTAACATTGTTACGCCAAAGTGAATATTTTCAGTGTCATTCAGTCCCAGCTAGTTTCAAATCAGTTGGACAAAAACAGAACAGAACAGTAGGCTATATTTATGTTGAACTCCTGAGTAAAAACGTGAGTCAAGTGGACTCGTTTTTTTTACACGGTGCGTTTTTGTTTTTATTTAATTTAGAGGCAAGAACATTAAAAATATATGCTACTTAATTAATTTAGTATGTCACTGAATGGGGTCTGCAATTTCTAACTGCAACAAAGCAAGCTGTTAATGGTCACGGGGAATTTGTGTATCGTAGGCTAGAACGAAGTTACATGATTCATTGCACAAAAATGCTTGTAATATAAGTCTGGAAGAACAATATGGTCCATATAATGTTTCTACTATGACATGAGATAAATATTTTGACCAAAAAGCATGGCATTGATAGAGTCTCCTTACCATATTTTGCGATTTTCCTGTCCATCAGAGCTGAAGTCCACTTTGCAGCTTACAGCCTATCATTAGGGCTGGTGCGCCTGATGAGCGCACCATCAAAACCAAAGAACGCACGGGAGCAGGAAAACCCCTTTCCGATAGTCAGGTTCGAGTGGACGTTTTCAGACAAATGGAAACAAGTCGACGGTCCTCAGGTATTTAAGTGTTCAAGACAAAGTTTGCCTACTAGCGAAAAGGAGCAACGACAGTGAAATTTCACAGCCACGTGATGTAAACGTAAGCCCACGTGTTATATGCATGAACGTTTCAAGACATGAGAACTATTGGTACTGTATAACTAGTTGGGGGCCTAGCAGCGAAGACCGAGGTGAAGTTAGATTGATATTTGATATTCGGATATTCGACAGATATTCCGTTTTTTTTAATGCAGCCGGTTTCACCCCGTGTTTGCAGACAATGCCTACAAACAGATGACCTGTCTACTTGCTCCCAGCCGACATTAGGGACTGTCTATAAAGTACCTTCTGAATTACCTTCATAGTCTTTTTTGTCAATAGCTTTGACATAATGTGACCTAGTGACTCCAAACCAATGCAGAATAGTTATGCTATATGGGACTCATCAGACACACCTCTTTTTATAGCGACTATGCACGCTGTATTTTATATGAAATTTTTAAAGAAAATACATTATTTCATTGAAAGAAACAGACTCCTTTTTTCAATACCTCCCAAGCCATATGACCTAGTGACTCCAAACCAATGCAGAATGGTTATCCTATATGGGACTCATCAGACACACCTCTTTTTATAGCAACTGTATGCACGCTGTATTTTATATGATTTTTTTTTAAGAAAATACATTATTTCATATAAGAAACAGATTCCTTTTTTTCAATACCTCCCAAGCCATATGTCATAGTGACTCCAAACCAATGCAGAATAGTTATCCTATATGGGACTCATCAGACACACCTCTTTTTATAGCGACTGTATGCACACTATATTTTATCTGAATATTTTAATGAAAATACGCAGGGCCGGAGCCAGAGGGGTGGCTCCGGGTGGCACAGGCCACCCTTGAGATTCGATTGGCCACCCCAGGTGCCACCCCAAATCCTAGTCTACGATTGGCCATTAACATGGTGTAAGGCGGGACCTTTCTTGATGCACTTGCAGCAGTGTGAAGTGTCAGACGTCAGAAATGTAAGTGGCAAACACGCTTGCCTTTATTGGCCCCTGCGGCACAATTGAACTACTTGGAACGAAAGGTTTCCAATGATCAGGAAATACTCCTTAATACGCAACTTTGTGTAGGCTTAACAGAGGTAGCCTAAATATCGTGCCTATGACGATGACAGCTTTAAAATATATATATATATATTTCACTTGTCTCTCTGGATTGAAGGCAGAATGTGGGCTGTTGCGCAAATAGATGAATGAGGATCGGGAGATTCCGTTAACAAAAACCTAAAGTTTTGCCAACATTTTCTCCATTATTATCGTAAAATATGTCTCCATGCAGGGCAGGGCTGGTTCTAACCTAGGCTAGGCTACTATATTTGGGTGGGCTGTTAGAAATTGTGGGTGGGCAACATAGCAAAGCTGTCAAATTGGATCAAAACTAACATAAACACAAAACAAAGCTAAGCTTCAATTTGATATGATTGGTTAAGGGGTTTATGGCGCGAAATGTTTTGGATACTTGAAGATGAGTCTTGAAAAAATATTTTCACTTGAGTCGGTGCATTTGACGTGGACAGCCGGATGCCACCTGCACTTAAGTTGGAGCTTACCTCGACTGGAAACCACACAGCTGGATAAACTGAGGTAATATTGTTTTAACATCAGTTCTAGTTATGGTTTATCTTAATTTACAGTCCTTAAATCATGTTATTTCACATGTAATATGCTTTCTCATCAGCATCAACATTATGGCTTAGCGGGGGGCTAGTGCATCGTCACGTAACTTTAGCTAGCTGTATAATTCTGAACTGCTTGCAATATTCTCGTTAGCTTTTGATAACGAGAATATTTTCAGTTATCAGTCAGTTATTTTCATTTGACAGTTTCATTTAAAAACCTGTATATAACCTGTGGGTAAGTTTGTTTTCTTGTACCAATTTGCTTGTTAGGTAAGCATTATATTGGCAAGACCGTATAGCAAACCAAAGCTGAATAAATCAATGGGCGCTGCGTTTCAAGTTGCTTTAGCTATGTTCTGACATGAAATAAGTTGAGCAATATTTGTACTCCTCTCAATATGTAGTTGTAGAAAATAAGATGTGAAATTACATATTCTGTCAGAAATGTAATTAACTTATTGACTTTCCTAAGGTTGTTACCTGTAGTGCAGTCTGTAGTGTGAACTATTTTAGCTTGCTAACTTCTAAATGACAAACATCAGACGTGCTTGTCCCGACATTTTCTAAGATGGCATGACTTGAAATAGATGAAGCACAACTCCTCAATATGTAGTTATAGAAAACATGATGTGAAATCACATATTCTGTCAGAAATGTCATTATTGCATTTCAGCAGTTTGTTATTAGGTGAAATGTAATCTGTCTTTATCTTGATGCCAGCCAGGCAATCAGATTTAGGGTAGCTAAACCCATGTGTAATAAAATGACGTCATACTTAGAAATATTTTGATTATATTCTGAGGGTGCTTCAATAGTTTAGGCAGAGATTTCTAATGTGGAGACACATCACTCAAAAAATACTCCATAGAAATGCATAGGGCTAGTTTGTCACGCCAATATGGCCGTTGTCTACACATATCCCACCCCTTCCTCGGCAAAACGTCGACATGTGAATACGTTGAGCCAATCATGTGGTGTGATGTGAATACATTGAGCCAATAATATGGTGTGTTGTGAAGACATCGTGCCAATCATGTGTTGTGATCTCGCCGCTGGAGCAAGATTGGTGTCGTGAAGCCTTGCGCACGCGCATTTCTGCCGAAATGGATGCCTGACGAGTGCCCAAAAAGCGTTGTCAAATGGCCGCCGAGTGGAGGGACTTGCCTAAAAGGACTTTGGTTTAGGCTACCTCTTCTTTTGTGTGCATACATGCACAAATCTGTAGTTTTGTGATTTTATTTTTTACATTACAGTAATAAAGGTATTTGTATGATTTTGCTGTTGTTTCAGATAGAGGATGACAAGACCTACACAGACCTTCTCGCAAGCCTGAAGAGGTAGCTGACTGCTCATGAGTTTGTGCTCACAATACTGAAGACAATGAGGGGATGGAGGAAGAAGGTATAGATTTATGTGCTGTGCGTAGGATGGTGCAGGCTTCCACTAAAACACTGTATGAAATAGACTAGTTATGTTCTTTTTTACTCACATTGTTGTCCCAGGCATATGTGGTTTTACCAACCGGAAGGAATGGGAGCTTTTGCTTAGTAGGCCGTCGTATGCAAACAGTGCAGGGGCATGGGACAAAGACCTCAGAAGAGTTTCACAGGTTTCTGGGATTGATCATTTACATGGGGTTCACTTCTCTCCCTAATATCCATTGCCACTGGGGAACCAAGTCTTGGCAGGGATCAGGGGACGTTAACCAAATGATAAATACATATTGTGTACTCCAAAACGCAGTATACCAGAAGGCACTTTTTCTCCATTGACATTGCCGTTGTCAGTAGCTTCTTATTTCAAGTTTGACAATGCAATGCAGAATCTGGTGTTGAACCTAGGTTTGGTAGCTACAGCCAGAAAGACTTTAGAGGAAATCTGTCACAGCCGGCAGGCATTTCCGTTGAAATTTCAGCCTTCAGCTGCTCCAACTACTACTCTGTCGTCTTTCCATCAAGTACATATTCCTGTACAGCAGGAGCTTGTTATAAAAAACGTACATAATAAAACTAAAGTAGCTTGTATGGCCCTGGAGTGTAACGGCAGGCAAATTTGTTTTATTGATAAACAAATTGCTGTCAGATTTGGCAAAAGGGGATGCGTTTAGTAATGAGTCATAGCTCTTCTGTGTTCAACCTTCAGGTTCCCCACCCCACCTTTCCCTATCCTACTCTGTAAGTGTGTGTGTGTGGGTATGAGTTTGTGTGTATGTGTTTATTCTCCACAAGCTTGTTCTAAGTATGTAATCCACTTTCAAATGTTTAGAACACATTGAGTTTTGAGTGATGTTGATTGTATTCCTAGCTTTTCATAAATAATATACATTTTATATATGTATATAATTTTCATATTATACTGATTTATATAAGGAAGTTGTATTTGTTGAATCAAATGTATTTTATGTCTTTTTTCCGAAATGGTCTTCAATGAATACAGTATACTTACTTCCTGTATTAGTGGTAAGGTACAGTATGTTTTTTTTATGTCATTCTTATTGACTGTAGCATTTGCTTATCTACAAATAAATGGACCAAATAAATTTAAACCATTGTTTCTGACTTGATTATCATTTTTTATGCATACTTTTATGTTGTTGGTGAGAAAGTGAATGTGAATTCTGTCAACATTCTAAATCCCGTTTCCTGCATCACTAAAATGATCATAACTTTTGAAAGGTTGATGATATTCCAATACACTTTTTTGTTAAATAGCCCACAACTTGCTGAACATTTCATACACTCTATATTTTTCTCTATCTTGTAGAGAAATATGATGAAAATTCATTTTTATGTGAATGAAATTAAATTTTGACAAATTTCAGATATACATTTGGAGAGGATTTTCAAATACTGTTCATTACTATATCAACATTACCATATGTATTTTACATCATTTCATAGAACTGATCCTTCTGATTAAAATGGTATGTATATCCCATTGATGGTATGTATTATACTCAAGAAATACGTTTTTTTGTGTGAGAGGTCATCCAGCACCAAAAATGGAATGTTCAGCAGGGGCACGAAAGGGCTAGCTTGAGTTGCTGCAGCCAACAGCCAGGGATAGGCAGTATGTCTGATACATGTATGTAAAATACAAAATAGTATGTTGTCATTTTTATTTTATTTAGTTGGAAAAAAATGGCATCATATTTTGTATCAAAATACTTTATAGGTTTGTAGTTTAAAAATACTGCCAAATTCTTTTGGTAAAACCAATAACCTACTTTTGGTGATGTGATTATAAAAGTGCAAAACAACGAATGCAGCACTGGTGCTGACTTGTAATTTGCCCAGAGTTGTTGTTATCAGAATATTGAGATTCAGGCAGATAAGTTTCTTGAGAACTTCCAATTCCAATTCAAACACATGGAACCGGTTATGTGGTTGCCCTGCAAGAAGTTGCACCATGTGGAGGTATTGAAAAAAAGGAGTCTGTTTCTTATATGAAATAATGTATTTTCTTTAAAAAAATCATATAAAATACAGCGTGCACATAGTCGCTATAAAAAGAGGTGTGTCTGATGAGTCCCATATAGGATAACTATTCTGCATTGGTTTGGAGTCCCTAGGTCACATGACTTGGGAGGTATTGAAAAAAAGAAGACCATTCCTTATGGGAAAGTAATGTATTTTCTTTAAAATATTCATATAAAATACAGTGTGCATACAGTGACTATGAAAAGAGGTGTGTCTGATGAGTCCCATATAGGATTACTATTCTGCATTGGTTTGTCTGCATTGGAGTCACTAGGTCACATGATGTCAAAGCTATTGACAAAAAAGACTATGAAGGCAATTCAGAAGGTACTTTATAGACGGTCCCTAAGTAGGTCGGCTGGGAGCAAGTAGACAGGTCATCTGTTTGTACATTGTCTGCAAACACGGGGTGAAACCGGCCGCATTAAAAAAAAATGAATATCTGTCCAATATCCGAATATCAAATATCAAACTAACTTCACCTCGGTGCAGCGAAGCTGGTGTTTCTATGTTTTTTTATTTTTCTTCAGCCATGGGAGTCTATTGCAGCCCATAGAACCGTCTGGTAAAAAGTTGTGACATTTTGCACACTGATTGGGGACAGTCCCATGATTCATTTCAGCAAGTTTCATGTCTGCACCTCAAGTGCTCTAGCGCCACCAATGGGTCAAAGTTGGCATTACATCCATGCACTTAACCTTTGAACCGTATACCAACATTTTAAAATCGAGGTATATTTGGAATCCTTGGATGATGCCGAGTCCAACGCACCCCGTGACATAATTTTCCGCCATATTGGACCATCCGCCATATTGGATTTTATTGAAAGTGAAACTAAATTTTCAGAGGTCGCAACTTTTCTCCGATTTTCACGAAAATTGGCACATTCAGACCAAGCCTCAGTCACAAAAGTTACCTATAGGCGTTCCGATATTGGAAAGCGTTCACTGAATACAGCCAATCAAATTTGACGGCGAAGTCGCCAAACAGGAAGTGAGCTCATATCTCGGCAACTTTTCCACCTATCAACACCAAACAGTACATAGTTAGGAAGAGGCTCAAGAAGAGGCTCATTTGGTAACCTTAGACCTAAAGGGGGCGCTGTAATTAGCAAAATTACGTTTTGGTCTATAACAGTTGATGTGTTCGGAATTAAAACTTACTATTGGTGTCTGTTAATACTGTGGGAGGTCCTAAGGCCGACACATGCCAATTTGTGACATCAACATAATTGATTCGGCCGCCATATTGGATTTGATCAAAAACACTAAAAAGTTTTCACAGGTCACAAACTTGGTCCGATTTTCACGAAGCTTGGCACAGATGATCTTCAGACGAAGTCTCACAAAAGATACCTATAGGCGTTTCAATATTCGAAAGCAATACAGCCAATCAAATTTGGTGGCAGAGCCGCTCATATCTCAGCAAAGCTTTGATGTAGGAAGGTTACCTGATTGTGATGATGCACTAGGAAATTGCCATCATTTGGCCTCTATAGGGGGCGCTGCAATAGGAAGTCAGATTGTATCTCAGCAACGCTTTGATGTATAAGTGTTAGCTTCATCCAATTAGCATGGCATTTGGCTGCTGACATTTTTGAAAAAATGGCGTTACATGGTTGCAACTTTCGGCACCAGTTTTTATGTGCTGATTGGTAGATGACGGCTCATGCACGAGTGTAGTGTAGGGCACGAGCGTCCTCGCGCATCCATGTTGATTAAGCATATTTCTGGAAGACGACAAATAAAACAACTGCCTACTTGGATTATGCTACTGACACTTAAATAAATAAAAGAAAAAACGAAATGTTGTGATATTAGGCTAATATTATTTGCCTTATTTGTGGGTTGACAAGTTAACTGACTATGTCAATACATTTTAGCAGATGCATAGCAATGACCTATATCCAATTATTAGCCTACTCATTGCATTGTGTATGAAAACTATTTTAAAACGCACAGGCTGTAGTTCCTACCTGTAGTCCATGACAACGCAACGTCAGGATCATGTAACCTATGTCTCCCCAAGTAGGCTATTTAAAACAAAACAAATGTCAATGACTTATTTAGTTTGCTTTCTTGCAACATTGACATGATTAGGATATACATTTGATTTAAATGGTCAGGCTGCCAGTCGAGGCAAAAGCCAAATATCCAACAACAGTTGCAGACTCTCGAAATGCCTGCTCGAACCACAATACCCAAGGGATGTGCGCTTCTATCAGTAAGTTTAATTTGCGTTGGCTTCATTTCGTCTACCTGCAAATGTAGCATAGGTTTAACAAGCTGCAAATTCACAGTGGGTGCAGCAAAACTCCCCAGGTTTCTTACGTCTACTTAATGATACAGTAGCTGATTGTGAGATCGCATTGCATAAGGACATTGGTGTAATTTAGCCTATAGGGGCACCTTAACAAAGTAAATGAGCTGATATCTCAGCCATTTTTTTTAACCCAATTGCCATGAAAGTTGCTGTGAGTGGTTGCTCATGCCATGACAATGCCAATCCTGCTAGTGTACTGATAGGCCCCCACATTGCTGCTTGCAGCTATATTTCAGATTTTGTATGCTTTTCGTAATTCTATTATAGGTACATCTGCTTGCTCAAGATTACGGTGATCATGCTCTAGATTATGGTGATCATTATGGAAATATAATGTTTACAAGTGCCAATCATGTCATGTGCCTGAATATCAACCCTTCAGTGGAGACAGTTACTAACCAACTGTAACGGTTTAGCATTACAGTGAAGGGTGACAAAAGAAAGGAGAAAATAATGAATCATTGAGACCACAGGGGTCAACTTAATCATCTCAATTCCAGTTAAAGTTTCTCCAGACCTCGTACCTAAATGAACACCCTGTGAAAAGATGCACAAGTCATGTGACTGTTCAAATTTCAAGCATATAATGAACGGCCACTTCCCATGTGCATGTCTGGAGATTTTTTTGGAGGCCTTTTTTTCCCCGAATGAACCATGGTTGCATATTAACCCATTTCCCCCTATTATACCCAGTGTTGTGAAATTCACATTATAAGCCTAATAAAGGCTACTGAAGATATAAATAAATGCCTACACTTGTTGTTAGTATTCATAACAATCATACTTTTTGCATGCTGTTGACATTCTCACTTTAAAAACCAACAGTATTTTTTTTTTATTATTTTTTTTTTATTAGAAGTATATCCAGGGTACAATCAGATAAAGACACATAAACACAGTGACGAGTAAGACAATACAAAAGAATAGTCAACAATGTAAAAATGTAAAAAGTAAAAATGATAAAAAAAGGAGTAATAATAAAATGAAAATGAATATAAATTAAACAAAACTTAATCTAAAAGGTGGAAAGAGCCCAGGAGGAGTGCAGTCTTTATGGCTGTGGGGTTGGTTGAAAAAACTAAGGAGTTGTTGTATATTCTTAACTCATTCAGAAAAACGGATAGAAGAGCTGTATTTACATTTGTGTATAAAGTATTTAGCAAGTAGAAAAATAAGATTGATGATGTAAAACATGCTACTGTCCTCTGTCCTACTGCCCTCTCATGGAAACCAAATAAAACATGTTTAAAAGAAAATTCAAGGTTTGTACAGATATTTGCACGTAATAATGACAACAGGTCTTTCCAGAATTTAGCAGAAAAATTACATAACCAAAATAAATGTGCATTTGTTTCTGGGGATCCTTCACAGAAAGTACATGCATCATCCAAGTCCTTTTTCATTCTCACAATAAAACTCTTAGAGGGATAATATCGATGAATACGTTTGTATGAGATTTCACACACTTTATTTGTGAGAAGATATTTTAGAGGTAATGTCCAAACTTTTTGGGAATTTTTGGGAAGGAATTTCCCCAAATAACCCGGCCCAGTAGGAAATGACATATGGTGTTGAAACAATATCATTTTGGAATAATGCTCGTATCTCTCTGTTATTTTTTTTTCTTTCGTGAAAAGCAAACCTGTCCCACAGAACCAACAGTGGTATGTTTAGGGATTGGATCAGTGCACAGCATCATAGACAGTATATAGAACTGGACAGTGTGCCGTCTGTTAAGAGTGATGCAAGCGTTAGTCCAGAGCCCCCTGGTGGCTGGCTGCAGTACAATGTGTAACTCCGCCCATCCTCATGTATTTCAATGGCCAAGTAGCCAACTTTCCGTGTCACTTTTCTCACCTAAAACTATTTTTGTATCTACAACTTTTTATTCGAAAAAATAGTTTTCAAGATGCTTCAATACATACAATTTTTCTTTTCTCGCTGAAATTATTTTTTTAAATGTTATATTAGCAAATCTAAAAAGGGCGTGTTTACACCTATGATTGACAGCTGGCTGACTGCAGACACAACGCTTTGTCCATTATGCAGACACGACCACGTCATCGCTCCCTTATTTTAACACCAGATTTCGACACATACTGTAATCTAACCTAAATAAGTGTTGCTGTTATTATCATTAGGCTATATCTTATCAGTCTGACTAAATACATATTGATAGTCATACATTGTGTAGTTGTTTGTAAGAGACATCGTTGTTAGTTGTGACAGATTCTTTGTGAAAAAAAAGATATGTGCTGTACTTTCGTAGATGCTAAGTATATCAGCTCATAGCATGCCATAGATATATATACTGACTGTCAGTATATCTATGATAGCATGCTAAATCATGCTAGCATTAGCCAGTTGATAGGTAAAGTAAAAGGGCTCTGACCCGAAGTTTCGTTAGCCATAGTCACCATCATTCACAGTCGACCCAGATAGCAGACGGGCATTGAAACTATGTAGAATCAACATTACATTGTCAACCATAAATCATTGAATCAATGTCGGATTTCGATGTTGATTTAACATCAGTTTGCACCCTCAGTTAATATTGAAACAATGTTGATTTATTAACTATAGACCAGCGGAATTTCAATTGTATTTCAATTAAAATAAATATTGAAACAATGTTGAAATTACAACCAAACTAAAGATCAATGCGGTTTCAATGGTATTTCAATTCATATTAAACCGCAGTAAACCACTATAAATCTGGCAAAATATTGGGAAATTCATACCCTGCTTTATCTACAGCCAGGATACATTTGGCTAGGCCTAGGTATGTCTGGTTTAGGCTACACAAGCTTGCATAAATAACCATTGACAATTTGTTATCAGTTTGAAAAGCAAGTGCATTTATTCACTCTTCTTCATTTATAAATTCCCGTGTGCTGTGCTTCCCTGCCATCTATTCAGTAGGCCTACGGTTGCAGTCAGCCTGACCATCCAGTTGAGTGAAGCGGCACCTAACAGAAATAGAAGAAAGATATACAGTGTTAGATAAATATGTTAAACTGAAGGCTACTTACAAGTGAATAAGAATAATCATTTAGAATAAATCATATTTAGAATAATCATATTCCGTCTATGTACATCGTAGCCTAACTTACAAACTCATTCATGCTTGAGCAGGGTCGGACTGGGAACAAAATTCGGCCCTGGCAATTTACTTTTACCAAAATATCTGGAAATATGGATTTGGAATTCTAAATGCAGTTTATTATGCTCAATGCAGCTCATTGCACTTCTAATGGAGGGTGATGTGGTACAACATAATGACTGAGCTAGGCTTAAGGCTACAGTAGAATGCAATAGGTGCAGTGATGGCTCATGATGCAATACAAGGAACAATCATGGCCAGAATTTTGTTAAAAGAAGACAAAAGGTCAAAGTCTGGTCAATAGTGATAGAAATGCTGTAACTTTAGGCTTAGGCCTACTCATTAAAATCAACAGAGAGCCCACTACCTGTATATTGTAACCCAAAACTTAAAGACATGTCAAGATAGGCTACACAGTGCAGCTACTGGCCATTTTTGTGCCCTAACTGGTGAAATACAGTATTAACCTAAGTATGTCATTATATGGCCAACTATAAAGATGTAATCTGCCTCTTCCCAGGGAGTATTTCTGAAACATGTAATATGTGTTTCAAATGCAAAATAGTAATTTTGTAATTTTAAAAATACTGCAAAATACTATATGTGAAAAACACAAAAAAAGTAGATACTACAGACAGGTGTAATGAATAATTGGTAATTAGGCAACAATGGTTTATGTTTATCGCAATAAGCTAATGTGAGAACAGCTGTGTTCAACAACACTTACAGCTTTTCAGTGACGGGTATTGCTGAAGCATCAGCTCTGGTCTGAAGCACTGGTGTGAAGTGGTACGCAAGTAAAGATGAGCAAGTTGACCTGTGCAAGTTCACATAAGGACACTGACAAAGGCAAATATTGTCCCATTGTCTCCATGCCAATCTTTAACAGAAAAATGTCAGATATCTCAACCTCAATCACTGAAAAGCTGTAAGTGTTGTTGAACACAGCTGTTCTCACATTAGCTGATTGCGATAAACATAAACCATTGTTGCCTAATTACCAATTATTCATTACACCTGTGTGTAGTATCTACTTTTTTTGTGTTTTTCACATTTAGTATTTTGCAGTATTTTTAAAATACAAAAATACACACCAATAAAGTATTTTGATACAAAATACAGAGCCATTTCCTTCAACCCAATAAAATACAAATGACAAAATACTATTTTGCATTTGAAACACGTATTACATGTTTCAGAAATACTACCCATCCCTGGGAACAGGCAGATTACACCTTTATAGTTGGCCACCCAGAGGAAAGAAAATGTTCAAATGAGAGCTCCTCTCTTTCTCAATTGTTTCTCCTAGACAATAATGAGATCACAGTGATATAAAAATGAGATTATTGCTTTTGTCTCCGCTTCTCAGGTTTTGTCTCTGGAGCAAAAGAGTTAAGTTATCTCAGTGTAGACTCCCTTTAATCTACAAATGAGATCTCATCAATATTTTAAATAAT